>NC_039365.1:5574046-5589546 GCF_003573695.1 Papaver somniferum | reverse complement strand
TTTTTTCTAGTTTGTAGTTTAATATACCGCTATTGGAACAGAGTCAACACTCCATTTAGTTTACGATCTCATATTGCGGATCTGATATTCTACTTTGACTTGTTGCCATTAATACAAGTCTAGCTAGTTGGGAACCAAACTCGAATCCCTAAATGAGAATAGAGTTGATGCCTCAACCACTTGCAAAGAATATCGAATATGTTTGCCAAACCCCAAAAGCAAAGATAAGCTAGCCTAGTGAAGAGAATAATATACTACCGCACAACAATTAAGCTAGAAATAATTACCTTATGATCAAGAACAAAACATAATTATATATAAAGAAGCTAATTAACATGAACAAGAAAAAGAAAGAAGACGGAGAAATTATGCAAAAACTAACTTACAGACCTTACAGTCATATGAAAAAAAAATGTTGTTTATATATCAGCATGACAACCAGGAGATCCAAGTAATGGAACTTGACCTAAAAACCCTTTCTTAAAACCAACTAACATATCACATTTCACAACCACACCATACTTCCCACTCTTAATTGCACCAGCTTTATATCTTACTCTTCCCAACAAAACTAATCTTAATCCAACAACACCATAAGCTTCATCCATAACTAAACCATTCACAACCTCAAGCGAAACCGGAACCGCCACCCCTCCACCTAGTATCGGAGACAAAGCTACCGTAGTTTTCTTATCGTGAAACAGATCAGGTAACATAACTGGTGGTGTTATAGCTTGATTACGATACGAAACGTAAGCTGAAAGATGATCGTAAAATATAGATACCCTCTTGTTTGAATTTCTCGTCACAATTGTGAACTGCATGGATGTTGTCAACAGTGTCGGTGCTGTTGTGTTTAGCTCATATATTGCAGCACCGACTACTGTGAAATTTGGCTTGTGAGGACGATATACTAACCATACTATAAGTGTTGTAACACCTGCTAAGAGAAGAAAAATAAGTATGACTGAGCAAGTAAGTTTACGAGAATCACCACCGGATTTTAAGTCAGAAGTCATGCCGGCACCTTCTTCTGATCCTCTTCCTGATTTCTTTTTTGATGACTCTTCTTCGGCTATCTTTGTCTGGGCTTCATGATCATGATCAGCTTCTTTTGGTGTGTGTTCATTCTCTTCAGCCATTAGGGAGATGTTTAGGGGGGTTTATATAGAATTATTACTGATAAGTTGGTGAGAAAGTGATAGAGATTAAAGAAAAGAAAGAAAGTTAGTTCGGAGTAAAGAGCGCTGAGTGAAGAGTGGATGGTGACGAAGCTGGATATAAAGAATTCTTGAGACAGTTGGAACAAGAGAAAGGCAAAGGAAAGAAGAGAGAAATGAGTGTGTTTCTTTCGAGTCGTTTTCTTCTTTCTTTATATACACAGTTAAATATTCTTGTGCATTAAAAAAAGTAGTAAGAGGCCGGTGGCTGGGTTACCTACGCCGTGAGACCAGCCGGAGCCTCCGTTGTGCAGATCTTATCTTGATAGTAACAAATATTCAAAACGAATATAATTAGGAAATGGAATTTTTATTTGTCATCCAGTGGGTTTTCTTTTTGTAGTGGTATTCCTTTAACTTTAATTTGAGTGATTCTTTTTTTCTTTTAATTTCTTTTCTCCTGTTTTTCTTTTTTGCTTTCTTTTTGATCTAATTTTTGGCTTTTGTTTTACCAAATTTTCCCTATTTTCGTACTTTAAAGTTAATTAAATATTTCTTACATGAAACAAATGGATAGATACCCTGAAAGCTTTTTACACTGCTCATCATGGTCATGGATGCTTCAAAGATGAATCCTATTATTCGGGCTTAAATAGGGTGGATTTCTGGGAGTTTTTTGGGGTCATGAAATAACAACCTATATGACCCCTTATCTATATTTTTCTTTAATGTCTAATCTATCCTTAATTTGATTAGTGCTAATTAAATTGATTAAGCTAACTAATCAGTCTTAGTGAATCGATCAGACTAATCCAAACATTAATTTTTTGTAAATCTAAACTTGTTTTTTTTGAGTTTTGAAGAAGAAAAAATGGTGATTTTGGTGAAATTTTTTTGACAAATTTGAAGACAAATGACGAAACCCTTCATCACAAAACTCAAGATAACCTTATAATCAACTCCTAACATTAATTTTATCAGTTCAGATCCGTCGAAAATCTGAAAAAATATCTGGAATTTCTGCTGTTAAGGCTGGGTAAACTTGTCGAACCGGCCGAAAGTCAACACAACGGTTAGGATATTAGAAATTACCAGACGTAACACCACAAAACGGTTGGGAAATCAGGAACTCCCAGCCGTGATTACAGAAAACGGACAGGAATTTACGAACTTCTGGCCGTTTTTATTCCCTGAATAACCTGAGTCTGCAAAACGGCTGGGTTGACAATACATTCCCGGCTGTAATTATATTTGAAAGTTGAGAAATTTTTTGATTCAACATGGATTCTTAATACGATTGATAATTACTAATACTTTCATTAACTAGACCACAATAAAACTCATTACATGCTTAATATATCGCCATTACAAAGTTGGTTTTAATAACATCCCTTCCGATGTATCAAAAGATCTTTGATGATGGTCATTTGAGATTCAAAGTTGAAATTATAACCTTTCCATTTCCTCCATTCCTTGTTAGCTTGAGCTACGACTTCTTCATCAGTCTCACCTCTAAGTCGGAGTTTCTTGCACATACGAAGTAAAGCCATATACTCTTCCATTTTTTTGCATAAGTTTGAGAATCGAAGATACAACTCAATCGCATCGCGGTTGTTAGGGTTACCTGTTTCACTACAAAAAATTTCAAAAATCTTCTTCCAATAAGATTGACTTGGTACACCACCATTGTTTCGTTCTTCTCCCTTCTTTGGATAGCATAGCACAAAATTTTGAGAAAGAGATAAGTCTTCGTCCAAATTAAAGTCGGGTTTATCCATTGAGTACATTGCATTGAGTTATTAGGAGTTTTACTAGAGCTTGTAGGTGTGATTTTGATTTGGAATGGGTGGTCATATGGATAACAAGTTATTTCAATTTTAAAATAGGTGTTTGAACAGCTAGAACCTTCTATAGATTAGTCTTCAAACGAATATATTTTTCAAAATTCAAAAAACTAGTCGATTTGAAGTGGTACAAGTGAAATTATAGAGCATTACGGCTGGGAAATGCTAGGCATACCAAGCCGTAATTCTGTATGACCTGCAGAGTTGGTGGTTGGTCAGAGTAACGGCTGGGATTCCTGGACGTAATCCTGATATTTTACTTTTAGCCAGAAAAACGGCTGGGATTCCTGTCCGTGCTGGAAATTATGGCTTGGATTTGTAGTCGTTTCTAGGAGCCATTTTTTTTTGTTTATCAGAGTATTATACGGCTAGGAATGTCCCAACCGTAAATCCACATTGATGGGTTTCCAAACCGTTACCCACATAACGTCTAGGAAGTATCTAGGTCGACCAAGACGTAAACTAATTTACGGATATAAGACCTGACCGTGATTTCAACATGGCTCGGATATCTAGACGTAAACATGACTCATTGTAGTTCAGGGAATTTAGACCAAACAACAGCTAGGTTTTTCCCAACCGTGAACAGGACACAAGCGGGTTTCCTAACCGTGGTGCATTTTAAGGCTGGAAGTTTCTAACCGTTTTCAGTTTACGGCTATGAAAGTTTATTTTTCAACATTTATATGCATTTTCGGCTAGGTTTTGTGAAGCAAGGACCTAGCCGAAAATGCTTGAAAAAAACAATGATGTTGTTTTTTTCCTCATTTTTCTTAGATTAAACACATTGAAAGACTAACATTCATTCATAAATGCAAAGTTATAAAAATCCATCCATCTCAATCCTTAACCACAGAAAGAAAACAGTAAAATGTCAAAGTCTTAGATAACAAAATATTCATGAAGTAAAATACTAAAAACCGAGTAGATTGTCATTCACTTGATTCCTCCCAGAAAACTCTTGTAAAAACTCATCCAAATCGTCCTCTTGGTCCCGTTCAACAACTGGTTCTACAACTCTAGCCTTTTTACCTCCTTTTCCCTTACCATCTTGAGTGTGAGTCTTTTTATCTCCACTACGTCCACCTCGAGCAGCACTTGTTCCACCACGGCCTTCTTTTTTTCCACCTCGAGCACTTGTTCCAGCACGACCTCCTTTTTTTCCGCCTCTTCCTTGCTTTGATGGAGCTTGCTCACGAGGGGAGTATCCGAGTCTTCGCTAGAAGAAGGAGACCTAGCCCTCTTATTTCTCCTTGATCAGTCATCTTCTTGGAATATAAACCTCCTTTCTCAAGGAGTATTATGCCTTGGACTCGATTCCGAAGTAATCTTAGTTCAGGGGCGATTATATTCTCTCCCGAATCAATCACACGGGTGATGTTCTTGGACACCCAATTAACTCGTTCAACCTATTTTTCATATCAAATACACTTATTCATAGCTAATCAACAAAAAAAACATTTATAAACATAATTAGTAGTATACGTACCACCATATTCTCTCATTCATTTTGTTCATTTATCTCTTCCGCTGATTTTGAACTCTCCTTCGCCGCCTTCTTCAAATATCTCCGCGCCTCGGGATCCAAATTTTCTACATAAGGATGAGCTCACTCTTGATACCATTCCATGTAATTCGCATCCGCTTCGGATGTCCCATGAGAAGCTTCAAGCGCTCTTGTACTCATTTGGTTTGTCGGTTGGGAACAAGCATTCTAATCTTCGACCGACGGAGCTATTGTTGTTGCATAGTTCAATTTGACATCTTTGTTCTTAAATATGGAGTTGGCTACGCTCAGTGGAAAACGATGTTGTTGATAGACGCATTTATGTGTCTAATATAGCTCATTTGTATATATTGTTAGTACTCGATATTGTACTTATTTGGTTATTTTATGTATTTGTAGGTGTTTTTGGAAAATAATCTCTTGCGGCGAATTTGGCTAAAAATGTGGTATCTGGACCTCCGTTGATAACGTACCGGAAGCGCCTCAGAAGTGTACCGGAAGTATCCCAGAAATACCCCGGAGGAACCCCGAAAAAAGTGCGGAAAATGCCTCAGAGGACACTTGCTATACGGACCCTTGATTTTGGATAAGGGGTAACCTAATTACTAAGGGGTGACCTATTTCCAGGCAGCTGCTAAAGGGAGAACAGCACAGGATAAGGGCACCCACCTTCTTCACGTTTTGAATTAAAAAAATGGCGGGAAAATGCATGCAGCGTCTGGCAGATTTGAAGATCGAATTTTGGACGTGATTTTAGGAGATTCAATTGCTGTATTTGGTACGTATGGACTCTGCATGACTAATCAGGCCTGATACAATCAATTGGACCCAGCCAATTGGGCTGGAATGGCCGGGAGAAGTAATCAAAGTTCAAACAGGACACGTACTTTCTGTTCAAGTTTCAAAGATTTGTGAGAGATATTTGGGAGAGTTTGACGCTGGAAATTAATGTATTTAGTCTTGTTCACGTCTTAAGAAGAGTTTGGTACCTATTTTATAGCTAACAGACGCGTACAAACACTGAAGAGGTGATTATTCTCTCAACAGCGCCGAGAAGAAAAAGAAAAGAAAAAGTCAGATTCAGTAGAGATTTTTGGGGATTAAAAGACTATATAAGAGTTGGTTCAAGTCATAGAAAATTTTAGAAACCTTTAGGAGAGATTGGGGAGCAAAAGAAAGACCAGGAGAGGCGTGAGAAAAACTTTCAGAGAAAATATTTTCTGCTGCTGCACAGTTGAAGAAGACGAAGAACAGACGCTTCTGAACCGTCGTTTTTCAATAGTCATAGCAACTGTCGTTGTTTTACAGCAGTTAGTGCTACTATCGTTGTTTTTAAGACCCTTTCACTTTGTAACAGTGACGCTGTAACATTTATACAGCGTTGCAAACTTCTTTTTACACCATTTTCATCAATAAAAACACATTATTAAGCCATGGATACATCTTATGATCATGTTTTTGGGATGAGGAGCTAAACCCCATTAGCCAAGGCGACGGAGGAAGCCATTGTTCCACATTAATTGGTATAATTCTAATTTTACTATTTATTTGCAATATTATTATTATTTGATTATTTGCATGGGATTGAATTGAAATATTAGTTCTTATTGAATAGTTGTGAATTAATTTGATGAAGCATGCTGGGTTTTAAATACTTTTGATGTTTTATACTCGTTGATTACAACTATTACTTCAAGAATATATTTGAGGCAAATATTAGAATTATTTTTAAAGATAGAATTGCATGATTTTTATTTAGAGTTTATCAATTAATGGATCAATGGTGGAATCCTAGTCTTGGTATTTATCTCCAAAAGTTTGAACTATTTTATTTATTTGCATGTTTAATTTAAATCTAGAAAAATTGTTTTCTTCACAAGTCCTAAAGAACCTTGTTTACCACTACAACTACAATCACTATTTGAAAACCATCAGTTGTTGAAGTACAATTTTATGCACAATACCAATTTGGCGGAGCGTTCTACGAGGATCCAAAATGACGAACCCTGTTGAATGAAACAAAGGTCCCGTATATGTCGCCACATTAGAAAATACTCTATCACCAACTTCCTCATCTCCATCCTCATCAAGTTTCAAATATGGATCAAACACCACATCATTAATTGTCAAAGCATCCAATTTTCTCCTCATTTTGACCATTTCATTCTCTTTATCCATGTGTTGGGTCCCGTTAAAGGGGTATCTTCCTCCTGTAGGTTTCTCTAGAGGCCATTTTGTATCCCGAGTAAGCCTCAAGGATTTGAAATGGTCGTAAACCCATGACTACGGAACATAAATTAATCAATTATACATACAAACCAATATATATATAAAAGTAAAATAAACCAACATTTGTTATATTAACACAAAAATATACTTGGATAAGAGCAACACATCCCGTAATTTGTGTTATGTTCCACCTGGAAGCTTTGCAAAGATTCTCCATCACACTAGCAAGGAGGGCGGTGCCCCACGAGTACCTAGGAACCTCGTTTGTTTCCGGATCGAGACTGAGAGTCTTCAACCACTGCAAATAAAAAGCATTTACCTTATTTCCTGAGAAATCGGGAAAAAAAGACGGTCCCAAGAGCGTGCAACAAGTAAGCTATAGCCGTATGTCTAGCTCTTTCTGCGTCCATCACGATCTCTCCATTCTTGGTCTTACGGTCAGAATCCTCAAACTTCTCCCTCAGACGAACCAGGTTAATCTTCCTTGACTTATTAAATGTTTCATGATGTTCAACCGGTTGTATAACTTCCCTTTTAGCACTAGGCGGGCCTCCAATCTCAGACTCTTCTTCCGCTTGATATTTGCTCCATCCAAGACAGTGGTTATCCAAGACATAAAGCTCATCATAAGGTAGAGTATTGTTGAAACCCTCATACACAGCCTTTTCTTCCAAAGCAAGACCGCTGATTTCCTTTGCATCATCCGGAATCATAGTCATCTTGCTGAATGGGAGTTGGAAAGTCATGGTTTCGGGCCAGAGTCTTTCTCTAAAATTACAAACTATCACAACATCATACGACTTCTGCATCGCCTCGATTCCAGACCATAACCCCGAAGATTTTACCAAAGCTACCATATCTGGATGCTCTGGATGCTCACCCTCCAACGGCCAAAACCTTGGTTGTTGGTGCTTTAGTTTAGGAACTGCTTCAACGGGAAACTACAAATAATATAAAATTTTGGTTGTTACGATTGAATACCCATAATAAAATGAAAACAACATATATTAAGTTGATTTATTACCTTTGCGGCATAGACTCTAGCATCCCATGATGACTCGTAACCAATCAAGACAGAACGATCTTTTGGCAAACCCTAAGGTCTCCCGTTCTTCTTTTTAGGTAAAAAATCCATAGCATCAATGATGTCTCTTACATTATCCATTAGTGGATACTTATTCTTTCAATCCTTCTTATCCTCCTCAACCACTGCTTTACCTTTATCAATAGCAGCACCACTAGAACTACCAACTTCAGTAACAACTACACCTTGATTAAGAGCAGCACTAGAAGTGGCAACTTCAGTAACAGCAACAACAATATCTACACCTTGATTTCTTATAACAACCGCATCTACACCTTGACTTCTTATAACAACCGCATCTACACCTTGATTTCCTACAGCGAATCCACCTTGATTTCCTAAAACAACTTCACCTTGATTTCCTACAGCAACTTCACCTTCATTTCCTCCAGTAACAGCAAGACCATCATTTCCTCCTGAAACTCCACCTTCATTTCCTCCACTAACAGCAAGCACAAATTCACTTACTCCAACCTCACTTGTATTCTTTGCGTTTGCAACCAAATGGTTTTCCGTGACGAGGTTGCGGAGTGGGCTCACTAGAAGGTGTTACTTCTATTGATCTTTTCTTCCTATTTTCGTTTCTGTTCAAAGACAAACCAGACAAGAATGCAAAAGAAGATAAGTCACAACGGCTGGGAAATCTTGACAAAACCCAGCCGAGAGCGTAAAAACGGCCAGGATGTATGCAAAGTTGCAGACGAAAATACAGTTACGGATGGGTTAACTATCAAACGACCAAGACTTACAAAAAAACGTCTAGGAAAAGTGAAAAGTCTCAGCCGCAACAAAAATAACAGATGGGATTTTGATTTATCGACCAAGCCGTAAAAACAATAACAGCTGGGAAGTTTTCTTTTCTAATTTATTACTCATATTACAGATAGGATAACCTAGACGTAACCACTACCGCTGAAACATGAATTCGAACACAGGGATATATACGGCTAGGAAAGTCCCAGCCGTGATTAAGTTGTGCGGATGGAATTATTCTATCTCGTACGCATCGACTAAATTACGGCTGGGTATTCAAAGATTTCCCAACCGTGAGAATATAAACGTCTAGGAGTTCTTAGATCTCCCAGCCGTATACATATAAACGGATGGGAAACAAACATATACCACCCGTGATACTTATTTACGGATGGGAATCAAAGAACTCCCAGCCGTAAACAGTTTCTGAAACTGTTTTTTCAGACCTAAAGTCTTCGAAACTTAATGAAAGATCGATAAAAAGTTTAAAAAAAGAGTGGGTATTTCGATTCATACCTTATTGATGTCATCTCAGGAGTCTGGGAGGTTGGTCCATCTCCTTCATTCAATTCCTCTTCATCTTCACTTACCACTTCTTTAGTTGAAGTTGGTTTATCTGCTTCAATAGGAGGTTGATTCGATGAAGGCTAGCCTAATTTTTCCTTTTCTTTCATTTTTTACACTAGAAGTTTAATCGAAGACAATTTTTTTTTTTGGAATCAACGATTAATCGTTGACTAAAAGAAGAGGATGGAAGAAGAAGAAGAATGGAAGAAAAGGGGCAGAGAAGAAGAAGGGAATGAATAGGGGAGTCAGTTTTTTTTTTGTTTTAATGAATGGATTTCAGTTTTTTCCAATTAATGATTTTCATTTTTTTTTTTTTTGGATTAGATTAATCAGTTAATGGAAGGGTAGAAATGTCTTAAATAAAAATGAATGAGGGTGCTTTGAACTTTCACATAAATCTGATCTCCCCTATATTATTTAGTCTCCACGTAGCATTTTAAGCTCCCAAAATCACACACCCTCGAAGCTTCGATAATAGGATTCTTAAAGGTGAGGTTGCGAGGTTATTGCGCATACAAAACATATTTTTAGATTACATGCAATTATTCTATTGTTCTGAATTCCATTTCAACGGACTTTATTGGTAAGGAGGAAAAAAGAAAAAAATATCTAATCAACAACAACGCCAATAATTTATCTATAAAACGAACAATTGATGCAAAATCCTAAGCCACTTGAATAGAGATCGCAAGTACATGCTCTTTAATCATGACAATGGTCTCTTTAGTCTTTACCAACCAATTTGCTGGTCTTAGTTTTATCTGATGGCATACCATGGTCATGGTGGGTACAGCGTGTGGGCATGGGCAAACATGTTTTACAACCAGCAAAAGCAGTGTGTAAATGCAGCTCACGCTCCTTCAACAGGATCCTTTCTCTAGAATGTGATAGTAATCCTCGGCTTTACAAATGTTAAACCAGATTGAAGCTTTATCATTCTAATAGCAGTCAGTTTCAAAATTATTATCTAAGGTCCTCCTGGGTTATTAACATTGATTCTGCTCAAGTTCTTTACCAAGATAGAGCCATAATTTTGCAGAAAAGGGTAATACTACTACCCCAAGTATACATTCAGTACTTGGCAACCGAAACAATCCGATAAAATCAGAAAGTATCACATATATCTTAGTACATATGCTGTGCTCCTGGTAATCTCTTTCTTGTACACTACAAATTACCGCTAGTATTTCTATTTAACTTTACTTGCGGTACAGATACAGTTAATGTTAGTACGAATATTACTATTTATACAAACACAGGTAATAGTAGGGCTTCAGTGTTGGTGTTCTTCCATTTCTTCTTCTGGTTGATTGGTGGGTTGAAGTTGGAAATGAGGGCAGGGTCTAACAGGTTCTCCCCTAGACCACAGGTTAGAAAGATCACCTCTAATCTTTCCCAGTGTTATAAATGTGCCTGCACCCACCATAACACAAGAGTTTGTTATGAAAAACAGAGTAATAAGATATAATATGATAGGAAGGATTAACTTCGGCTTCTCCAAATTAGTCACCATGTTCATTTGATTTACATACCGAGGGTGAATGGAACAATGTAAAGAAGAGCCGGTTGGCCATGTCCATCCATCAAATTTAGAGCTACATACGTGATGAGGAGACCTACAAATTGAACGCATTTCAAAGGGTTAATTACGAGAACCAACAAGAGTTACCATATTTTCATCTCTAAATTTTAACATCAAAAATGTATCCGGTTTTATCTTACAGCTATGAAGCCTTACCTAGACCGTATGCTGACATTGCCCAAACAAAATATCCAGCTCGAAGAGATTTTTTGGAAAGCCAATCATACCTGAAAGACATTAACAATATCACTCAAACCGGCCAATGTAGTTTATACTGTTTCCTGGTTTTGAAATTCGTTTCTAATTCACCACATGACTAGGTAGAAAGTACAACTACATCCAAAGAAGGTACTGCCCAAAGTTTTCAATATTGAAACTGAGCCAATAAATGGTTCAGAGATTTGACCTCAATGAAAAGGCGATAAGTAATCCTGGTAACAGGATATCACCGAACCCGATAATGCTAAATCCACCCCAAGGATCGAACATACGTGGGATTTTCAGTAGCATTGGAATGCCATCCTCTCCACTTCTGTCACCGCGAGCAACCTATACAACTGGGTGTCAGTCCAATCTAACACTTCCACAATCAAGTCGTTATGGCATACAGATACAGAAATATATTGATGAATCAACAATATGGAATACTTACCACAATCATCACACTTTCATTGAACCAACTCTTGGAAACAAATACCCAAAATATGTCATACAAGAAAGCACAACTGAGCAGCACGGTTCCCACCTGATTCACCCAGTTACGCATAAGATATCACATACAGAATTAGAGCATCATCATGAATAGAATGGCATCCTTGAAACTGATAAATAAGTAAAACAACGCATTCTACACACTTCCACTATAAGGAAGAAAAATATCCCTATTTTATGACAACTGTTCATACGCTGAGTAATCTTCTTTTTCCTTCCTTCCAACAGTGAAAATCAATTAACAGATAATTATTATTTTCTGTTTGTAGGATGGTTCATTTGGCCGTGGACCGTTTATGACAATAAAAAAGAGAGAACAAATATAGCGACCATGCTTTCAAACACTTAAATCAATGAAACTACGTGAGAGGAGATCATCACCTTGAGATTGGGTACACGGACAATTTGAAGAACTGTGATTATTAATGCAATACCCTGATTGGAAAAGGGAAAGTCAAAACATTCAGAATTGGGTAACAGAATTTGCGTTCAACTGTTGGTACAGTATGTCATCAACTGAAAGAGGAAATAAAAGCAACTTGAGTTGAATGAAATAAAAGCTTCATTCTTACAAGGATGTCTTGGCCAATCCAGGCAAAGTTGACACGTCGATAAACTGCCCATACCACAGCAAAGGTTATGCAGAAAGGAGCAACGGCTAATGTAAGGTAAGAAATAGCCCCAAAGATTGGAACTTTAATAAATGTTTCTCCAGCAGATTTAAACCACCTGCAATATTCAAGCAGCAATTTTGTTCATTTCAAATAACTGGATAAAACCATATAAACTTGTAAAAGCTATCACCAGCTTTATTTTAAAATTTCATTTGAGAGGAAAAAAACAGAACATCATCTTTATGGAGAAAACTAAGACAAGGCTTATAAATATTGAGTTAAACGAAATTTCATTTGGGAGGCATATACCTCAGAAGCAAAGCAACTAAGCAAGTTTGCAGGCCCTGTAAAAGAAACAACAAGGTCCACTCTTAGTTACAGAAAGCCAATGAATCAAATCGTAATTTCTCACAAACATGAACCTACACATCTAACATATAAGGTGAGATGCATGCGTGTATATATATACTTCATTTGCATGATAACTATATGTGAGAATGTAGTATTTTGGAGATTAAGAACGCACCTCTACCCCTCCAATGCAGAATAAGACCACCAAAAGCTCGATGAACCAGTAGGACATAAGTTTGTAAAGCATAATCAGGAAGCACGAAGCGACCACAACAAATAAAACTGCAGACATCGTATTAATGTCTACTACGCCACTAGAACCTTGTTCAACATTCACATAATCAAATGAAGCATCCTATAACCAAAAATGCAGATCACCTATTAAGCAGAGTCATGAGGTGGGGGAGGGAAAAGAGAGACAATCAGTGAAGTAGAAGGTAGGAGAAAGATGGAAATAAAGGGTATGCAAAATCACCTTTAAAATCTTATCTTGTTCAATAGCTGCTTCTCTTGCACTCCAGGCAGACCAAAAAGACGAGCATAAGATCGTACCGACTGCCATGAGCCATAAGAACACTTCTGCTATATCGACCAGCGGACGCTCTGGAGAGTATAGCTGCACAGCAACTGCAAACAACCCCAAATGTCAGAATGATCCGATAAAACCAAAAAAAAGAATATAGGTAAGTTCCATACAACTGACAAGTAAAGACTAAATGTTGAACCAAATGGAACATCAGATAACAGACTAAATACTTTTGAAAACAGGAAATAGGGAGAAGCTCACCGTTAGAAGTATTGTTCATGCTCGACTCCAGAAACAAGCCAGCATCTTGTGGGAGCATAACAGCGGGTATAGTGATATTAAGATCTGTTTCATCGGGATCACACACCATCTTGTACAGTTCTGCAAAATGTGACAAAAACAAAACAATCAAAAGGCACGAAACATATATGTATAGTAATATGCCTCCAGCATTTTATCACTCCCCATGACATGATGAAAACAAGATAGAAAAGATTGGCGAATCAAGTTTAAGGGTCATTTGTACTTTTGCTAGATGGCTCACATATGTCTCCATCTACAAATATGAACTTTCATCTTGCGGTTGAATGACATAAAAACGAAGTACCTTTTTTGAAATTTATGATGAGGATGCCTGAAGCACCAGCAGCTTCAGCATGGTTTGCTTTGGTTGTGAATTTGCAGTTACCCCTATGGACCAAAATCACTTCTCCAGCAAGCTAATGCAAAGGACATAAAATTCAAGATTATGTGAATACTAACAAAAACAAATTATACGCGTCTTCCTCTTTCACCAACACCATACACATTTAAGCATGACTATTGCATACCTTATTCTTGGGCGGACTACACAAATCAGGAGGATCTGCAAGTGCAAGTTTACTATGGTTTGCATGTTTCTCTTTTGACTCCATGGTTGTACCAAAACGAGCACCAACGCCAACAAACTCCTGACTCTCTACATTATCAATCCATGTCTGGACTTTTACCTATCAATCACCAGAACACAACATAACTATATGTTCAAAAAGCTTCGATAACAACTATCGGGAAGTTTCAAATTGAGTACAACAAGGATAAGCAGAGTTTCAAGTAATCCCCCAATCAAATTATGTAAGGGAAGCAAAAGCCATTAAGACCAGACATACAGCGTGTAACAGGAGAACATATTCTTTCAGTTTCTCTTTGTGATGAACTAGGTAATGCCCTATGGTGGATATTGATTATCCCCAAAGTTAGGTGGATAGCAACAGAAATGAACCCCCATAACTAGAAATTGAACCCAAATTACAGAAATTGATGCCTCTAGTAAGGCAAATTAACAAAGGCAAGCTTATAAAATCATCAAATTCCTCTCTAGAAGAACAAATTAGACCATTTTAACATAATTTTTACAAAAATTAAAATTTGAACTAGAACCCCCAAAAGGGGAAAAATTTGAGAAAAATAAGAGAACCCCAGATTAGAATATACAGAAAGAAGAAAAGGGGTTCAAAGTAAAAGAGTTACTTACCAGAACAAAGTTATTAGAACAACCAGGTTTCTTAGGAGCTTTATCATCTTCATGAACAATATCACCACCAAACACCAACTGAACCAGACACAGTTGAATCAACCCTAAAACTAACAGCACCCTCCTTGAATCCATGAACAGATCCAATCTTTATAACCAAATTAAAGAAAATTCAGATATGGGGTTTCTTATATCTGCATCAAATTTGAAGAAGAAGATGAAAAAGTCACAAAAAGAGTCTTCCTTTAATTTTCTTAGCGTTTTTTCTTTGTTTGTTTGTGTCACTGTTTCATCTTTCTTTTTACCAACCAGATATTATCAATCAAACAAATCAAAACCCAAAAATTAGATTAATTAGCTAAGTGTTAATAATATAATGCGGATGATGTTTGTTTAGGGTTCTAAATCTTAAAAAATCTTGTAAGAGAGGAGTAGACAAAGTGACAAATGAAAAGAGTAGGAACCGTTAAAAATCCAAGGCGAGACCCACAAAGAAGATGATGATAAGCAGAGAGAGATGCATGAGATGTGAGTATAGCCCCACTCACCTATCCGTACATTTAGGGTATGGTCGGACTCGGCTATATCCTCTGCTTCCGCAATAGAGGCGTTACACGGTGTGAAAATCCATCGGAATAACTTCCGCCAAACATCGGAATAACTTCCGCCAAACAAATAGTGTTTACTTTTCACTTTTGTTATAGGGAGGAGGTATTTAGATGAAGGGAGTGGAAGAATCAGAGTTAACTCACGTACTCATAAGTGAGTGGAATTTTAACTTATATGTGATCAGAATACTCTTTAAATTTGAGGCGTTTAACTTAATGTACTAACCCAACTCATTCATTTAACCTAAGGTAAGCCGTCTCGTTTTAATAATCATACCAACCAAAACGTGATCCTTAAAAACCCAATTTCATTTAGAACTCGTTAAGAGAGTCGTCAAGGTTTTCCACCCTTTATCACTGAAATCGGAAGTTAGACAAAGGCATGACGATGACTATAATAACGAAAGAAACAAATGTAATGCTTTCTAAATTGATATCCTTAAAAAAAAAA
>NC_039365.1:5466802-5574026 GCF_003573695.1 Papaver somniferum | reverse complement strand
TAAAAAAAAAAAAAAAAAAAAAAAAGTGCAGTATGTATAACCTTGGTTCGTTCGAACCGGTGGTAGTGAAATGAAGCATTCGCGTATACGCTTCAAGTCGGAATATTGGATTTCTCTACGAGATAAGATGCGGTGAAAATCAAAATTTCACTTCCACCCATATGGCAGTGAAATACGGCACTTACTTCCATTCTATTGTCGGAGAAATAAAACATTTCACATTCCATTTTTGTTCTTTCAGTTTGATTCTTTAGTTACTAATTAGTCTATTAATTTCATTTAGTTTGAATGTTAAGGTTGTTCGGCTCCTTTTGCAACTCCCCTCAATGAAGAAACCATCCCATGTCAGTATCTTGGGTGTCCAGCGAACATTGCGACTTCCAGGATCAAAGAACCCACAACCGCTCTTATCGATGAATTCTAGTTTACAAGATAATACTCAGATGTTATACACATCTTTTTTCTGTAAATTTGTGCAAGACACTTGATAAATACTCTTGAGTTGCATTTAGGAATCAATATGAACAAAAGATAACGTGTACATTTTCTTTTGTTGTAGTTTTGTGCAAGACAATTCACAAATATCCATTTTTTGGACATTTTTTTCCCTCCCTAATCTCTCTTTCAACCTATTATTCCAGTTTAATTACTAAAACTTTGAAAATGACCCTTGGAAGGTTTGTTTTTATTCACATTTGCTCTGAACATCGTGAATGCTTGAAAATATGTAAAGCTACTTGAATAATACATGGGAATAAGATAAGGTTCTTTATTACTTGAGAGAGCATCAAATGAAACAACCTCAACATTCAAATTAAGTACAGTATGATATTAATAAGACTAGATTATCAAAACCAGGAAGAACAAAAAAAAATGGCATTGAAATGTTACGTTTCACCGTCACCAGAATGGAAGTGAAATACTACATTTCACCGCCACCTACACTGCAGAGAAATTTTGTATTCACTTATTGTATTGTGAGCTTGAATGTTTTATCTCTCTTATACTAGTATGAAAGAATTAAGGTTTTATAGATCATCTTTTTTCATAAATGATTTCAATATTCATCCATTATTGGCGTCATACTTTTGTTAAAGATATAACTTTGGTGATGAAGTGTTTAAAATCTTGATGGAAGATATAGCTTTGGTGATGAAGTGTTCAAAATCTTGATGGAACGAGTTGTTATTTTGTGCGAACCCTAGATGATGTTAAAGTTAGGGTTTATAAATCTCAGTATTTTGTTAGGGTTTAAATGAAGAAGAAGGAAGGTCAGTACTTTGTTTTTGGAACGAGTTGGTATTTTGTACAAAGGGTATTTCTGTCCGAGTTATAGTAAAGTTTTGAATAGGTATCATCAGTTGAGTTGAATACGAGATTTTTACTCCCTTGATCCAATACCCCTCCCTATAACAAAAGTGTTACTTTTTGATTATTTTTGTTGAGGCGGTTCGTTGAGAGGGGAGGAATTGAGGATGTATGACAGTCTCGCTTGGGGGGTTTGATGATTATATAGGCAGTCCCGATGCTAAAGTTATTCTCCACTTCACCATTAAAATTGTGGCGTATTGTCTAAATTTGGACCAGCCCTTGTTGGACTAGTTGTATCAAGGTCGATTATAAGGGAACGGTCTAGATTGTGTTAAGAGTATGAGTTTATTCAGTATTCACAAAACTGTTATTACTGTTTGTTAGCTTGTTTTGTTTTCTAGTCTAGTCTGTCAAAGTCAAGTCAATTATGTCAAAGTCACTAAATCTGTTGACTCAACTATATCAATCAACTCTCTCTTTGTGTTGTTTTGGTTTGCGCAAGAATTTTGAATCTAAATTCAATGGAAAATTGATCTCTCTTTCTGACATGGTATCAGAGGGAAAACCAATCTAGGTTTTTCTTTTTTCAATCCTTGAGAGTACCTTACCTCCAATTCTTCGTCATGTCTTCAATTTCCTTATCTTTTAAGTCTTCTTCTACACCAATTCATATTTTCCTTAACATCAAACCCCTAATTCGTCATACTTCTACCAATTATTCTATGTGAAAACCTCAGATTTTCGCCTTACTTCATAGCTAGCTATAATCTTTTTCTCTATGTTGATGGTGTTTTTCAATGTCCGGTGAAGTTTATTCGTCGATAGTTGAAATTCATGCTTCTGATACTGATATCCCTAAGGATTTGATCGTTAATCCCTTATATACTTCATGGCAACATCATGATCATGCAATTTATTCGTTGTTGCTATCTGCTTTATCTGAAGAATGTCAACCTCGGATTATTGGTTGTTCTACTTCATGTGATGTTTGGCTTCGTCATGAATTGGATTTTAATGCTTCCGTTAAGTATCGACTGATACAAATCCGTGGGATCTACCCGATCTGAACAAAGGTACGGTATCATGCAATTGTATTTCAATAGGGATAAAACTTTGTCTCATCAACTTGCTTAAATTGGTAGACCAATTCATGATGATGATCTTGTATTTCACATTTTACATGGATTACCTGCAGAGTATCGTGCCTTTGTCACATCTGTGAACACTCAACAATCGGAGAATTTAGATCTCAAATTGGTAGACCAATCTGCTTTTGCTATTGATTTATCCACTACATCTGCTAATGTTAGTCAACAACACTTTTCAAATTCAACTACCTCTAGTTCTTCTTTTGGCAATCAGTCTCCCAACTTTTCAAGATACAATTTCCACCCAAAACACAATTGGAGTCCTAACTATTGTGGTTTTCACATACCTTCTCATTTTCCTGGTAGACATGGCATTTTAGTGGTGGTTCTTTCCGTGGTAGATCTGGTTTTAGAGGTTCTTTTTTCGAGGTGGTTTTTGTGGTGCTCGTGGTGGCAAGTCTCCTTCTAATTTTTATCCTCCATCTCAACCTCAAGTAAGGTATGACTACTATATTGTCTGTCGGTATTGTCGAAAACCTAGTCACTTTGCTGCTCAATGTTACTTCATGAAAGTTGATTTTCGTTCTCCAGCGCAAGCACATTACACTACTGCTGAATAATTCTTTGATGAATCTTATAAAGAACCATAATACCCTGAGCATGAATCATATGTTGTATACAATAATCCTTGTCCTTCCTCTTCAAATACTTGATTTCCTGATTCTGGTGTTACCTACTACATGACCAATGATCTTGCGAATTTGAACTTACACTCTCCCTACGAAGGTGCATACCAAGTCAAGGTTGGAAATGACTCAGGTTTTTCTATTCATCAGATTGGTTCTACTTCATTTGCTTCGTCTAGTAATAAGTTTCATATATCCAGTGTTCTGCGTGTACCCTCTATGATTAAGAATTTACTATCTGTTCATCAGTTTGCTAAGAAGAATGAGTGTTACTTTCAGTTCTATCCTGATGAATTTTTTGTTAAGAACATTACCATACACAAAGAACTTCTTAAGGGACCATTTAGGGATAACTTGTATAAACTAGACTTAAACTCTGATACTTGTAAAACAAGTCTTTCTTTCTCATTCTGCTACAAATGTTTGGCATAGTAGGTTAGGCCATCCAGCCTTCAAAATACTCAGACATGTTTTATCTGTGATTGGTTCTTCTTTGGATTCTCACTTAGAACCTAGTTTTTGTACAAATTGTCAATTAGCTAAGTCACATGCTCTTCAATTTCCTTCTTCTCAGACTCATACTCATGGTCCCTTGGATCTTATTCATTCCAATGTTTGGGTTTCACCCATTTGTTCCATTAATGTATATAAATACTATGTCCCCTTCATCGATGCTTATAGTAGATTCACTTGGCTCTTTCCGTTAGATTATAAGGCCCCTTCCTATGGGTGTGGCAAACATGATTGTTTGTCATTTAAGCATCCACTATGGAGGGGGCAAAATGGCATGGCTACCAAGTGAAGTTTCCATCGAGCGGTCGAGTCTAGACCCTTCGGTGTAGTGAAGATCTCTCGGTTTAGTCTCCACCTCCCCTAGTGTTAGTTTTTAATTTTTGTTTTACTTCTTCTCTCCTACTTTTTAGTTATTATAACAGACTTTTATTATATAAGGGTCCCAAAAATTATTAGATAATCCTAAAAAATTAATAAATACCCTACCAAACACAAAAAAATAATTCTTTTATTGATAAGGGTCCCACTAAACACAATAAAATACACCACTTTAATAGAATTTGCCAGTTTTACCATAGTGTGAGAACTAGTTTTCCATGTCATGTGGCATGGAAAAACAACTTTTATTCCCTTCCCCATAGGAACCGGCCTAAGTCTGAGGTATTTGCCGCTTTTATTCAGTTTCAGAAGTTGGTTGAGAATTTATTTGGTAGGAAAAATTAAATTCTTACACTATCTGACTGGGGAGACGAGTATAGTGTTGTGTCTACTTATTTGAAGTCCTGTGGCATTAGTCATCGTGTCCCTTATTCTCATACGCATCAACAAAATGACACGGCTGAACGTAAACATATGCATCTTAGAAATACTGGTCTCGCTCTCTTAAACCATGCTTCTTTACCTCTTACCTTCTGGTCTAATGCTTGTGAAACTGCTAATTATTTGATCAATCGTCTGCCTTCTCCGGTTTAAAACAACAAATCTCCTCTTAAGACTTTATTCCGTTCTGCGCTTGATTATGACTTTCTCAAAAAATTTGGTTTTTCTTGTTATCCCTTCTTGCGTCCTTCCAACTCTCATAAGCTAGAGAATCAATCTGTTAAATGTATCTTTTTAGGGTTTTTGCAATATAAGGGTTATCGTTCTTTCAATCCTCATACAAATAAAATTATTGTTTCTCGAAATATTTTTTTCGATTAAAGTGAGTTTTTGTATTCCTCTATGTTATAGTATTCTCCCTCAGTCAGCAAACCACTACCCTATATGTTGATCTTATTTCTACAGTTGCTTCAGATTATGTTTTATCACTATCTACGTCTTCCTTATCACCACCTTCCCCTGTTTTATCACCACCTCCACCTGTTTCATCACCACCCTCTTCTACTTTAATTGTTCCTTCTCCACCACTCATTCCATTCTGATTCTACCCACTCAATGATAACTAGGTGGTTATTTCTTTTGTCGCTTCCCATTCGGATGACACTGAGTTAACTCCTACTTCATTTACTTCTACCAATAAGATTGCAGTTTGGAGAGGGTCAATGAATGATGAAGTTCATGCTTTAAAAGAAAATGATACTTGGTCTCTTGAGCCTCCTCGTTCATCTCAGAATGTCATAGAATGTAAATGGTTTTTTGGATAAGGCTCGCAAGGTTGGTAGCTCAATCATGAATTCATTTTTTACATAACCCACCCACCTCATGTGGCGTGAAAACGATTGGATCCCGATGTTATTGTATTCGAGGAGTAACCCTAATGGTTGTTGATTTTATTCCAATATAGTCCTAGGTGGATTAGAGTTATTAGATCATTGGTGACCGACCTTGTCCAACTTTCCTCCACCATAGGTTTTAATAGGAGTGGATTTTTAAAATCAGAATAGGACCTCGAAATTAGCAATCAACGATAAAATTTTATTGGCTTATAGGTTGTCTATCAATCTTGGTCCACCTTTAAGTTTTCAGATTGGCGACAGAACAGAAACCTTACTTAATTGGGACACTAGTTAGCAACTTAGCATTGGGGCATTGGCCCCTTAGTTCTTATCTTCTTGTTGGCCATGGTATGGATGTGTGTAACCAAAGGTGCAGATATGGCATGTGCAAGTTGATTAGGCATACCTGAAAATGAAAAAAAGAAAAAATATTATGGGAATTTCCAGGGTTTTATCAAATCAATCACCTGTACATTCCTGGCAAGTGGACTACACGGAAACCCTGTTCGGGACCATTCATGCAAGGATAGGAACATGCGTTAATTTATTGTGTAACCGAGTGACTTTTATATTACTGTATATAAAATAAATTATTAAATTTGTTGATTAGATAAATTTCGTCTTGCCATGTCTTGGTCGGCCAAACTGTCCCCTAGGCCATGTGAGCTACGAGACAACTACATTTTGCTAAGAAAATAATCAGGTACACTTCGTTTTTCGGGTAGATGATTGCTCATCTGAAAAAGAATCAACTGATATAGCTTGCCATCTTATATATGTGCTCATCAGGAAACAGCAAATCCAAATAAACAATTAAAAGAAATGAAACATCAGGATTGTGGATTTGTTCTCTAGTTCCATAAGGTTGGTTTGTTTCTGCTTTTATTCTTCACCAATAGCCCAATTTCATGTAGAATTGTCTCCTTCTACAATTCTTAGAGCTAGTTATTCAATTTCTTCCCCCACCTCAAATCCTTGGTCTTTTACTTTCGATGAAGAAAGCATATAACTACCAGTGGACTCCAAATATTTGATGCAAACTAAACAAACAACTAAATACTAGTATTTTATACAGGAAGGCTCATCCATTAAATGTTTTTAACTTTTTCTTTTCCGTTCAAGCTTATATATCATAACATAAGTGTGTCAAACCATAATCACTTGTAAACGTCGGAACGTATAAGGTAATAACTTTTTTAGTTAATTAGTTGTTGGTTAGGAAATTCTAGTAGGCGAGTACCACATCCATAGTATCCAATTTCCAAAACCAAAAAACAAACATGGTTTGTTGAGAAATGGATTCGAGCTTTGTAATGAAGAAAATGAGAGGCAAAATATATTACTTTTGAAATTTAATTTTTGATGCTAATATGTTTATCCTCGACTCATAAGATTTTATGAGGTCCAATGTTATCTTTTTAAACCCTCGCACATTCCTGGAATTCTACAAATGGATTTCAGACATTTTGTGCTTAAAAGGTTAACTAATCTCACAAATACAAAAAATCCAGGCGATATTGTTGATGTCACATGTCTCGGACACATTTTCCAGAGAAACCAATATAGAAATTTTGGTGGGCGGACAAACCATCAGAAAAGTCATAATAAATATGAAAAGGATTTTGTTATCTTGTACATCCATACATAAGATAAGACTCAATCATTGCATTGGGAAAGTGTAAAATCAATTAAAAAGATAAGAGATGGTGTAGTTTGCATTGAAGAATGCAAAACTCCACTCTTAATAAATGCATGTTTGGTAAATCTATATTATTATTACATTTTCAATGCAAACTACACTATCTCTCTTATTTTTTTAATTAGTTTTGCACTTTCCCAATGCAATGATTGGGTCTTATCTTGTGCATGGATGCACAAAATAACAAAACCCATATAAAAATCATTTAGTAATTTTTAATTTTAGAGTCGTATTGAATATGGATTTTTCCTAATTGCCACCCACCTTAATTACAACTCCCATTTATCCTATTTGCCACCCATCAATTTTAGAATATATCCTCTCTTTTTTCTTTCTGATACTAAATTTTAGAATATATCCCTAAAACAACTATTTTTTTTCTCCCAGCCACCGTCACCTTCTCCTCCCCCACCACCGTCAATTTCTCCCCATCTCCACCACCGATCTCACATCACTATCTTTTTTAGTGATCTTTCTTAAAATGAGAATGGACAACTCATTTAATTGGGGTGGTTATTCATAGACGCTGTAGAACTTGGATAACTCATCACCTTATTCTCATCCTAAAATGATGATTAAAGTTGTTCTGCATGATTCATAGGCGTGTAACTGTGTAGATGTTGATGAGCTACATTCACATGAAGAGGAATATAGCGAAATTCTCATGGGCAGACATCATGTTCAGTTATCGTTGTTGTCAATTTTGTTTGCACCGAAACAGTGCTGTGGGTCTAAACTAAACCCTGATTTGTTGAGTGAATTGATGATTAATCTTCACCATCACCGCTACCCACTTTAACGATTTTTTATTAAAACAAAAAATATAATAAATCACCAATTCACCGACCAACATTGGCGGCTCTCTATGATAAGACATTAAAAAATCATAAACTGTTGGTGAACAATAATGTTAGACAAAAGTTTATTAACGTGTTTGTGTTTTTAGAGAAAAGAAAGGTTAGCGAAGGAGGACAGTGGCTTAGTCAGTTTGACATTTTATAGGTGGTAAATGGGTAAAAATAGAATTGAAAGTTAAAATTAGGGCAAATAGGGAAAGTGTAGGTGGCAAATAGGTGGAACCTTCGTGAATTCATTTTCAATTTAGGGAAACTTGGACTACACCATTTTCCAGGATTTGTAACAGGCATACCTGTTACTTATTTAATTTGTAACGGTAATAACCTATTATAAATAGACCGTCAAATGATGGTGTTTTGTAACGGTTTTATCTGTGACAAGATCTAGATACAGTCGCATATGAAAAGCGTTACAATAGTTAAGTCATAATTGACCTAATTCTAGGATTGCGACACGTGGCTGATTTGTCACGAAATTTTAACAATTTTAGGGGCGAGTATATTATTGCAACGATTCTTTTGAGGACACTGTGTTCCTGTAGTAATGGTTATAGTAACACTTATAAGTGTTGCCTATTGCTTGTAACAAATGTTTTAGTAACACGTTTCATCCTCTTATGTCAGCACTCAGATGATGACACGTGTTCTTTTTTAACAATTATTTCTGTGAAATTCTCTAATTACAATTTAAAAAAATGGATAGTCCAGATCCATTATAACGGACCTGGGCTTCCAGTTTACAGGCCTGCCACACAATTTATCATGAAACACAGGCCTGCGATACACATTTTGCAATACACATTTCAACACTTGTACATATATTGTGGAAACACAAGCACAAAGGTCTATTCATTATGATACTTGCAACCAATTTTTTTTTTATATAACCAAGCACAATTCAAAGCCAACACTTTCTGAGATGCAACCAAGTAAAAACAAGCTTAACTTAATTAATACACAATGAGATAAGAAGTTGCAAGAGAATAAAAATATACAAATGAATCAATAAGGTTTGTTATCATACCATTTAACGCTAGCGTAGACAAAGTTATCATTTCAAGTAATTCCAGCGAGCATAGACAAAGTTGTCATTTCAAGTAATTCCAGCATTGGCATCAAAACACGCATGACCTACGAATAATAAAAATGGAACATGTTAATGACAAGTTTTGGAGTTTCATGGATCAAGAGAAGAGTGGAAAGAAAAACAGAATAAAGAAATGTAAAGAACTACATTATTATCGATCTTTCTTCATGAAATTTGATACTTGGAGAGAATTCATATTCCTAAGTTTGAAGGAATATAACATATGTTTATTAAATAGATAGCATATAAGTAGACTAAACATATGTTATATTCTCTTTATGCACCAACAGTTAAGATGAAATGCTGCACTAACATAAGAAATAACCTTGGATCGAGTTATTCCTACCAGGATTGATTAATAAATACGACGGATGAACAAACTGATATATGAGATTAGTAATTGATCATATCACAATTCCTCGTAGATCAGTGAAGCATATATTACTAGCATGTATGGTTTCATTATCAAGATAAATATGACATATGAACAAACTAATATATGAGAGAATGCAAAACAAACATGTATCAGATTAAATATTGTAACCATTTAACTGAACCAGCTAATGGTACCAGAAACTTCAAAATTATATCTATCAATTCATATTTAAGCATAAACTGAACCAAAAAAAGAATTTAATCATATTCTACCAGTTCATATTCTGTCACAACAACAATCCAAAAACAAAACTCACCCAACAAAAATTAAATCATAACAAATCCTAAGTCACAAAATTACCCATTAATCAAAACCAAAAACACTACTACTGAGATGAGTCAGACACCACTACAACTCACAATTTAAGAAAACCCCAATTAGGGTTTCAGATAACATTAGAGTTTAGCTTCCCAACAAACAAAAAACTCAAGAAGCTCATACTACTATTATACCTTTTTGTGGACTTTAATGAATTCATCTGTCTTGGCAGCAATCTTCTCCTGTCATTTGGTGAGATAAAAAAAATTGTATATTAGTTCAATAACAGAAAACAGAATTCTGAACCTAAAATATCATTCAGTTGAACCTAAACTTGGATAATATCAGACCAGCAATTGTAAATTATAAGAACTAAGAAAGTAGCAACAGTCCATATACATAGTCAACTAAAGCTTTTATTACATAAACGAAAACACAAGGTTGTTTCACTTTGCAAAAATGCATGGGTCACAGAACAAGCCTTTAGTAAAGCACAAAGAGACTCATAGAATGCAATTTATTCACTAAGTTACATAGTTTTCAGCGATAAGACTTTCTTTTAATGAATCAAGAATATTAACATTGGGAAGCAGCATAATTAACATGTGTAATCTGCATTTCAATTGGATAGTTCAGTTAATATCCAGGAAATGGAACAACCAAATCAAAATGGGAGCAGTCTTAAGAACCGTTTTAGTAAGTCATAACAAGAAGGTTACTCAAAAGAGGAAAAAAAACACGAATAGCCATATCAAAATACTTAACAAATTGAAACTTAAAAATTTACTTGGAATACCAATTCATAAATTCAAGTTGTACCAACTGCATACATCCTAAGCCGACGAGATTGGGCTCATAAATTCAAACATTAGCTAGTTAATTGAAACTAAATATTTTTACCGTTTTTGAAATAGGATTGATTTGTTGCTGCTGTGATTTGACACTGAAGATTTCTCCTTAAAGTGATGCTTTTTTACAGCTACAACAACAACTTCAAAGATTGTTGGGAGTTCATTCATCAAGTGAAATAAACGCTTCCTGCACCACAGATACAAGTGATTTATAACCTTAAAACTTAATATGGATTGTAATGGGCCTTGGACAAACTATTAACAACTAAAATTATAACAAGGAACGATGATCAGATAGATTTAGAAAAACTTAATATGATTTACCTACGTTCGAGCCTCGTCCATCATCTATGTTTCCAATCCCCAGCTCCTCGCATCTTGTCAACGACATACCAAGAAAGGAAGGAAAATGACATTCAGAAACAAAACTATGTAATTGCCAAAATAAAGAAGAATTGAATACTCTGAAATATTTCTTAAAACTAACTGAAGATGACAAGATTTCATGGGCTAGTTATATATTCATACCCCTCTAGGCCAGCAACCTGATTCCAATAATACCATTTCTAAGAGTTAAAGAGACACAAACAAGGTGTTTTTAGCCAAACACACAGAAGACTAGATATTAGAAGGTCTTTACTGCAAGATAAAGAAAAAAAACATACACACATGTACTCATGGTTCTTAATTAGCAGGAATCCATATCTTACTGCTCTACACAGAAAAAGTATAACTTATAAGAGAAAGGTATTAAGAAACCAGAAAAATGCTTATTTGCACTTTTTGTGGACTTAGAAAAAAAACTAGAAATACTAATATTTTAAATTCGTGAACTTCACAAATCAGTAAAGGAATAAATATTAAAAAAAATAGGTAGGAATTTTTAGAGTTGAGCATTTCATTTTTTAAGATCACTTTGAAGAACCAAATCGCTGTATACACTTAATATAGAGTTGCACATTTCATTTTTTTCAGAGTAACTAAAACAGTTGTAGCTTATGATGCCCTTTCCCTAAGAAATTTCCTTGACTTGAAGAGCAGTGGACTGCTTTCAGCCTAGAAAAAGCAGGTCCCAAGTTGTTCTTCATAGACACAACTCAAACTTGGTGCATTGCAGTCCCAACCAGAGATAGTGATATGACATAAAATTACAGTCAGGACAATATCTCCTAAAGCCATTTATAACTGAAAGAAAAATCCTTGATGTAGAAGGGACTACCAAGACCTCCAAGAAGTTTCTGGAAACCGATGACAAATTCAAGGGACTTCAGAGTTATGTAGTAAGCTACACCATACCTTGTCTATCTCAGCCAGAGTGAGCAGACTAAGTTGCTTGAGTTTGCGAACTTGATTGGGTAACATAGGTGGAAGAGATCCAGCATTTCCTGTTAAGTCATGAAAGTCAGGGTCGAACGTCATAATATTATTCCATACATGCATATCTACATTTTTAGAATTCTAGAAACTATGGAGAAACATACAAAAATACATCTAAGTGAACTACATAATGATTCCAGCACTGCTCATAGAAGAACACAACAATAACAACAACTTACAAAGAAAATAGTAGCAAAAACATTAATGCGAAACCTCCTATGTAGAACAGGGTCAAGAAATTACACCAACCTCCCATGATGGATAAACCCACATTCCAGCAACTAACTAGTAAGAAACAAAAACCATATTCAATCAGCAATTAGAAATGTGATGCCAATTGACAAAACCAAAGTAATTTCCAAATTTAGCATGATATTAACATTAACAAATTTCTAGACAGAAGCCTCGTGACAAAATTTCATGACCACTAGAACACATGCGATCACTTTATATTCGGTCCCAAAATAAATAGTAATTTACAAAGGTTCACACATTCATTAACATCCAGATGGTAGTTTGTCGAAGAGATAATTGGGGTATAAATACAAATCAAATCTCTCATATAAAACATGAAAAATCAAGAACAATGTCCAATTTTGATAGATCAATCTAAATATCAGTTAATCTATCAAATATTCTAGTAGCAATGAAATTCTCAACTTACTATCAAGGAAGATAACCTATGGCGGGACCAACTCTTTCTCTAACTAGTCTTCAAAAATGACCCAACAACAATACACATAAATAAATCTACTAACCAAAATGCAAACAATTCAGAGATCAATTAAAAATAACTATAAAGGGGACATCCAATCATCGATCTAAACAGGGGAAAGCCAAGCTTTCATCCATTCAAGAAAACCCATAACTTAAAAGGATGAGTAAAATAGAAAATCCACACCAAAATCGAATGACCAGGAACAACATAAAAGCTTAAAATCAATCAAAAATATCCAGATCCAAATATATAAACTCTAAACAAGCAAAAACAGATAAATTAAAAGAACCCTCATTTCAGAAATTGAAATCAGAGGAAGAAATAAAGTTTGTGTACCTTAAAATTAGTAATATCAACTTTATTCCATCACCACCCGACCAATTGAAATATGTTGTTCACCAAAATAGTGAAAATTCAATCTATTAGATGCATGGTATCATAGATCATATAAATATCAAAAAACGGCAGAAGTTATCAAGGGTTTCATTAATTTACCTTCGAAGAAAAAGAATAACTCGAATATAGATCTGCTAGATGAGAATAATGATTTGGTTTACTGGGTTCTAGGGTTTGTCTTTGCTCTTATCACATCATGGGTGGAGAGCTAATATCAAGCGATTTTCGTTCCTGGATGAGTAGCTTTTACCCTTTCGATTTTTTAGATTTGTGAAAGAAAAGAACAAGAGAGATTTGTTAAAGGAGAAGAAAAATAAAACGAGAGAAATAGCTAATAGTTCTGCTGTGAAGGTGTGAGAAGAAAAATAATGAAAAAGATAAGGTCCTGTTTGGTATAGTTTTCAAAAACAGTTTTCTGTTTTTAAAAACAGAGAAAACAGAAAACAGGAGAAAACGCGTTTGGTAAGGACATTTTCAGAAAATGTTTTCCATCTGTTTTCTGTTTTTAAAAACAAAAAAATGAAAACAACAAATTATTGTTTTCTGTGTTTTCTCTTTTTTTCTTTTCTTTATTCTTTTCTTCTTTTCAAAACAAAGTAAGAGATGGGGAATGACTGCAAGTGAGTCATGGCTAATATCACTATTTCTTAGACGAATCTTTACATTTGATCCGATTTAGTTGGTTTTCCTTATTTTCAAAAACAGTTTACCAAACAATTTTTAGAAAATGAAAACAAGGAAAAAAAGGTATGTTTTTAAAACAGTGGAAAACTATTTTTGAAAACTGTTTTTCAAAACTGTACCAAACAGGCCCTAAGGTTCTCTTGGTTTTAACGAAGAGATGGTATACTTAACCGCAACGACTAAGGGTGCACACGGTACGGTTCGGCTCGGTTCTTGCCGAGACCGAGTACCTGTACCTTACACCCTTCGGTACCAAAAAAATGGACCGGTCCCGGTACCGAGTACCTCGGTTCCGGTTCCATTGTGGACCGGCCGGTTCCGGTCGGTACCAGTACCGGTTCCGGTTCCATTTCAGGGAAAAAAAAAAAAACAAAACAAAAACCTACTGCCATGTTTTTTACTTTTTTACCTATTTTCCAATATCTCAAAGCAACAACTAATAAGTAGCAATATTAATGGCAAACCAAACAAACAATGTCTTGAAAATCTTAAAAAAGAAGTAGCAGTAGTCACAGACACACACTAAGTCTTGAAAATGAGAAAATCTGATAAAAGAACAACTAGCAGTCTAGCAGTGCTGTAGTAGCCTTGAATATTGATCTTCTAATCCATGTCAGCAACACTTGTGGTGTCATCATTGTTGATAGGACCAAGTAACGCTGCAAAAAAAAAATAATAGCAGTTAGTAACCATTAGACTATATCTATTACTGCCAAATACAAGTAATAATGTAATATGTTACCTTCTTCAATTTCAACATCATCATCTGGTATGTAATCAGATAGAAGATCAAGTTGTATTGGCTTCCTTAGCCAGCTTTGTGTGCAAAGCAATGCCTCAACTGTCCTTGTAGATAAAGAGCTTCTACAAGGACTTAAGACTCGCTTTCCTGTGCTAAAAGCAGACTCAGAGGCAACAGAAGACACAGGAATGGCTAATATGTCCTTAGCCATATGTCCAAGTATCTTATACTTTGTACTGTTGGTCTTCCACCAACCCAATAAGTCAAACTCCTCCTCATCATCTTCTCCTTCACCTTTAGAATAGCATTTCCATCTTCACGGCTAAACTACTGCTCATGAATCAAAGATCTAAAAGCAAAAAAAATCATCCAAAAATGTGACAGAACACTAAAAGCATAGATTTAGTTTCAGAAGTGTAAAAGAAACAACATCCATATGAAGAAGAAAAAGATCTTACGGTGATTGCAGTGAATCCTTTAAGCCGCTACTCGCTATGAAGGTTTGGTGGGAGATGAAGAAAATCCTTTAAGCCGCTACTCGCTAGAGAAAACATCAATCCGTTAATATCAATCACAGATTCAGTGATTCACAGAAGAATTCTGTTCCATAAGAAAAAGGCATGTAAACTGCTATTTTGGTGTCAACTATAGACAATTGGGAAACACCCCTAACAGAAGGCATGTAAATCATATTTGTATGATATGATTTCATTGTTTTGAGAATAGGCATGCAAACTCACTTGATTTCACTTGAACAGAAGTGATATTTTTCTTGGAGAATTCTGTCATAAACTCACAATTGTACCAAATATTGGCGGAACCCTTGCAAGCCCTTGTCTGAGGCCTTGGGTTCAAGAAGATTACTTTGGCACTGTTTATAGTGTAAGGCTGCAAAAACATAAACAGTATCATTAGTCAAACACGAGACGGTTCAAGTCATCTTCACGGACTAATGAATTAAAGGACATCTCAAGATTCTCAAACCCTAAATAACCAGAAACACTGAATTGAACAGCTTTAGCAATAATAATCATTTTTGAGTAACACCCATATCTCAAAACAATAATTTTATATCAGACATAGTTAGAGATTTGAAAAAAACCCTAGAAATGAAAAATGAAACAAAAATGGTTTCAATCAAAAAAATAATAATTGAAAAGAAAAGAAAAAACACTTACCTAAATCTGGTTCCAGCAGGTTTGAGATCCACAAATTGAATAATGAGTTGCGGGATTTTAGAATCAGAACAAGAATCAATGGTAAATGTTTGGGGTTACTAATTTCTCCATTTCCATGGCTGGGTATATAATAGTTGGTAAGGAAATGAAATTGAACCTGTATGAGTGGATGAGAACGATGAGAAGAAACACAGTGAGGGAAAATACTACGAAGACAATCTCCAAGTTGTTTAGTCTTTTGAAGTGAAGGTTAACAGAGAAGATAGAAGAAGTTCTTCTCCTTCTCAGAACTCAGACACAGAAGAGGCGAAAAACAGAACTGAAACCCTAACCAAGTAACCAGTTAATGTTAGCTTATATACCCCCTATAATCCAACGACTGACACGATCCCTTATCCCCTAAATCTAACGGTCATAATCATTCGGGAATTCGGTCCGGTACGGGACGGTTCTTGTATTGGACCGTGTACCTGTACCCCCAGAGCTCGGTTCCTATATTTTGGACCGGTACCTGTACCCTGTACCTCGGTTCGGTCCAAAATCAGGTACGGTTCCATCGGTTCCGGTTCGGTCCATCGGTCCGGCTCGGTTCCTGTGCACCCTTAGCAACGACCGATCAAAGAAAGGGCTTAATCTCTGGAAAATCATGACCAGAGTATTGCCTAGAATATTGAACCCTAAAAAAAATAAGTAAATCCAGATGAAAATAGAAACCCTAAAACTTATTGCAAAAATCCATTATACCTACTAATTGGGCCGACCGACCGGAGGCCCGAAGGGCCTGTAGGAAGATGGTTCCTTTTATGACCACTTTTTCGTAAATTGAAACCTAACAAAAATGTTCAATTTGCTAAAAATATTGGAAATGAATTTGGTGGTATTCTTTGGGACATGAAAAGCGTAAAATGTCTCTCCTTTTAGTCTAATTATTATAACTCATTATACATCATATTTTTTCGGGGGTATAATTGACAATCAAACTTTAATATAACATATCTAAAAATCCGTGCCTTAAAATTTTACAAATTTTATATCATTAGAAAGGATTTTAAAAAATCTACACATCGAGTACAAACAACAATATAAAATTTAGTGTTTTTACGAAAAATTCGATAATGACTTTTAGAATTTAATGCATAGCTATTATACAAAGCACCACAAAGCTATTAGATGAATGATTTAATAGATGACGAAACCTAAAAATCGACAAAAAAGAAAAAGATGATGAAACCCTAAATCGCAAACATACAAATGATGATGATTGAAGACTTACCCCTATTATGATTGACATATGATCTCATCTGCAATTGAACCCTAAAATCTGAGAGTGAATACCCTAAAATCTGAGAGCAGAATAAGAGAAAATAGAAAATGAAAACATCGATCTGTGAATGGGAAAATAATACGAAATTTGTGATGAACCCTAGTTTCATCGCCTGAGAGGAAGAACAGACGCAGAGCAGAAGAGAGAAAAATGAAAAATGAAACTGAACCACGATTTCTGTCCATTGCTAGGTTATCCATAGAATTCACGCATGTGAATGGCACACTCGTGGGGAGGAAATATCCTCTGCTATAACTCATCGTGGGTGGAAATATAATGGTATGCATGTGAGTCGCACACGCACATACTCAAGGTGTTACGACCCAAGTGTGACCAAGCGTATGAGATATATCAGATTCGAACATCTCAGGTTCAAAGATTACTAATGTTAGACCTGAGTTTCTCATTCGGAAAAACTGGCGAAGAATATATCATACTCGAAAACATCCCAGGTTAAGATTACTAAAGTTAGACCTGAGTTTCTCATTCGGGTGAACTCGAGAAGAAATATGTTATATTTGAACATCCCAGGTTCAAAGATTACTGGAGTTAGACACGAGTTTCTCACTTGGATGAACTGGAGACAGAATATATCAGATTCAAACATCCTAGGTTCGAAAATTACTAAAGTTAGACTTGAGTTTCTCATTCGGATGAACTGGAGAAGAAATATATCAGATTCGAAAACATCCCAGGTTAAGATTACTAAAGTTAGATGATGTGATTTGTAGATAGTAGTAAAAAGTGATTCAATTTTCGAACTTGTGAAGGATAACTTTAGACTTAAATTCAAAACTAAATAGAAAACTCACTAATAATTATAACAAACACTGACAAAGTTGGTATCAATATTAAAAGAACACTGAGGCTAAGATTCCACTATTTTCCAAGTTTAAGGTGATTTAATCCAATCTTTGTATTCATGCAATTTTCTCGTTCAATTTGATTCTTACTATTGCGACAAGTAGATTTTCAAAAACAATAATTGTAAATACCAAGTATGAAGCATCAAAATTCTTAAACTAAGCATACACCATCAAAATAGATCACAATTACTCAAATAAAAATCATATTCGATATTAGTTCAAGGCAAATAATCATAATAAAATTGCAATAAATAGATAAAAGAGAATATACCACTTCTTGTTGGAAAAATAGCTTCCTCTAGTGCCTCAGCAATGGGGTTTAGCTCCTCATATTAACCATATTCTCAAAATATGTTTTTATAGATCAAAAGTGTACAAGGAGGTGAAAAAGTGATAACACAGCCGATTCGCAACAGTGTGAAGGTGTTGCAGAATCTCTGTTACAAAGAGGAAACAGTAGCTAAAGACCTAATGCAATTACTGTTGATAAACGATAGATGGGTTCTGATGTTGAATAGCGATAGTGTTCTGCGACAGATACTTGTGCGTCAATGTTCTTCGTGTTCTTCCTCTTCAGCAGCAGCAGCAAAATATTGTATTTTTCCTGCAACTCGATCTCTGGAGCTCTGTGGTGTTCTAAACTTCTCCTAAGGTTTCGTATCCCTTCTATGAGTTATCCTAACTCCTTTGATAGCCCACAGGTCGATTTAATCTCCAATAAATCGCCTTTTTCTTTTTGCCAAAGTTACGGGTTTTATCTATTCTTTCCATATCCTCATACGCGGCTTCAAACACTCCCTGTTTTGCTTCTCACGCGTCTTCCAAGTATAATCCAACGTCCCAGACTCTCTCAAAGATAGTCTTAACTTCAACAGAGAATCCTATTTCCTTATCTACATGATAGTTTCCATATATCAACCAAAATCCCGTGAAAAACCTCACCTCCCTGTTTTAGACAACTCGATGATTTCCTCCTCTATTTTCGAATCTAGAGGGATTACCATTCCCGTTTTGATGAATCTAGTGAATCCCAACAAATATCCACGTCAAACTCCAACTAAATCTGCTCCTAGTCATCAACAGAACTTCGATAAACTTCCACCTCCTCTGTTTCACTCCAACACGGTTGTCCGGCCCAAAATACTCGATCCAAACATACACACCAACCCTGTCAGGCTCTAACAGGTCCATTCCAACGAAAATAAGCCATTGAATCTCCATAGAAATCGCTCAAAACTCCAACCCTAAATCTGCCTGCGTCTGCACTATTTTCCCGCCAATTTGAAATTTGAGTTTGGGAAGAAAGGTGGTCGCCCCTTATCCAGAGTGGGGGTGCGAATAACAGCTGCCTTGGGAGTGTCCTGGGGGTTCCCCTTATCCAAACCGGGGGTCCGAATAGCAAGTGTCCTCCGGGTGCTTTTCGATAACTTTTCGAGCCAATTTTTTCCAAAAATGTTTCTTGGCCAAAAATACCTACAAATAAATAAAACACCATAATAAGTACAAAAATGAGCCCTAACAATATATAGAATCGAGACAAATCGGACACAAAAATGTGTTTATCAAATACCCCCAAACCTATTATTTGCTAGTCCTCGAGCAAAAATAAAATAGAAATAAAATCCTAACTCATTGTCGCAAGCATCGTCGATTGCATTTAGCGTATGCAATAAGCCTTTAAACCCCTAGGTGTCCCTAGTGGCCGAGTTATAGTCTCGTAAGGGCTTACCATAGGTATACCCACAAAACCTTTACCCCAGATCCTAGCTATCTACGCAGAACCTTGGAAGGCACTAAAGAATCTCCTTGGTTGGCATACTTATTGACTACAGGAGGAAGTACTCTGATGCGAAATTCCAATTGTTGTACACGAGTTCGCACTCAAGCATACTAAAATTCATATGAAGTGAAAGAGCTCTACTCAGATAGTCGCACTATGGACATCAATATCCGGAGTCAAAACTAATCACATGGATAGATCAAGAAGATGGATACAGAGAAAAGCATAGATGGTTTTGATGTTTACTAGGTGAACGGTGTTTCTCATATTTGTCTGAAGGCCTCCGCCAAAATGAACCTATCCTAATGGACTGAGATACTAGTCTGACTAACATCAACACACTGGCATATACAAGGGTACCATTGGTTGATAATCCTAACTCTGGGTCAACACAACTGGCATATACAAGGGTTCCAGTGGTCGACTTTATTGAATTTATTCCAGTTGGTGTGATGGTCTGGTCTCAATTTCTCTCTTTTTTTCTTTTTTTCTCTCTCTTTTTTTTTTTGTATCTCAATCACTCTAATTCACCCTAACATTGGTAACAACTTGAATCGTGAGCCCCACCTAATCACTTAGAGAAACATAGTTTAAAAACAAAATAAAAACAGAAGTGAAAAGGACTCAACGAGATATGGTGAAACTATCATGTTATTTCTAACACCTGAGCTCTGTGCTTTTATGAATAAACTCTTTAGATGTTGCCATCTAGTCAGATTGGTTCCTCAACTCCTACAACCAAAATGCTTCCATCCACTTAGATTGGTTAGTGTCATCCTTAATAGGGATAAATTTATAGGCTCTGGAGTTTATTTATTACAACGAAAAGGTAACAAAAAGTTCTACCTCACCCCCAAACTTAAATCTAACATTGTCCTCAATGTTTCTAATTAAAGAACAGTACCAAAAATATAAGTAACATGAGGAAATAGTAAAGAGAGAAGTCGGAAAGATAGTACCTAGGTGAAGTGTAACCAAAAACCTACAAAAATATTATACAACATACAAAATCCCCTCGATGGTCAATCAAGGTAAACAGGGTCCTCCAGAGGGACCTCCTCAACATCACCTGTAGGAAAAGGCTCTAAAAAGGGCTTCAATCGCTGACCGTTAACCTTCGAAGAACTACTACCATATGGTGTCTCAATCTCAACAGTGCCATGAGGAAAAACAGTACAGACCACAAAAGGACCGGTCCACCGAGAGCGCAACTTCCCGGAGAATAGATGCAAATGAGTGTCATACCGAAGAACTTTTTGACCTGGAGAAAATGACTTTCGTAAAATTTTCCTATCATGCACAAGTTTCATTTTGTTCTTATACTCCTTAGCACTATCGTATGCATCTCTACGAATCTCGTCCAACTCATTGAGCTGGATCTTTCTTTGAGCTCCTACCTTGTCAAGTGAGAAGTTTAAGTTCTTAATAGCCCAATAGGATCGATGCTCTAACTCAACAGGCAGGTGACATGCCTTTCCAAACACTAAACGATAAGGTGACATTCCAATGGGTGTCTTAAACGCAGTACGGTAAGCCCATAAGGCATCAGTAAGCCTCGACGACCAGTCTTTCCTGTTTGGATTAACTGTTTTCTCTAGAATACGTTTAATTTCCCTATTGGAAACCTCTACCTGACCACTAGTCTGAGGGTGATATGGGGTTGCTACTTTATGGGTAATACCGTATTGTTTCATTAGAAGAGCAAACGGTCTATTACAAAAGTGTGAACCTCCATCACTAATTATAGATCACGACGTACCAAAACGTGTAAGTATATTCTCTTTCAAAAACTGGACTACGACCCTGTGGTCATTCGTTTTACACGGAACCGCCTCAACCCACTTAGACACATAGTCTACAGCGACAAGTATGTAAAGATAACAAAACGAAATAGGAAATGGACCCATAAAATCAATGCCCCACACATCAAAGACCTCAATCACTAAAATAGGGTTCAAAGGCATCATATTTCTACGGGAAATGGTTCCTAACTTCTGGCAATGCTCACAAGAAATACAATGACTATGGGAATCTTTAAACAACGAAGGCCAGTAAAATCCACACCGCAAAATCTTAGCAGCAGTCTTCTTAGCACTAAAATGACCCCCACATGCATGTTCATGACAAAAGGAGATAATACTAGACTGGTCACTCTCAGATACACATCTCCTAATAATCTGGTCCGGACAATACTTAAACAGATAAGGATCGTCCCAAAAGAAATACTTAACCTCGGCTAAAAACCTAGAACGATCTTGCTTACCCCAATATTGAGGCATTCGACAAGTAACAAGATAATTCACTATATTTGCATACCAAGATGATTTGGAAACAGAGAACATTTGGTCATCAGGAAAACTATCCCTACTTAGGGGAACTAACAACTAGCCTAGACAAGTGGTCTGCTACTACATTCTCTGCACCCTTTTTGTCTCTAATGTCTGGACAAAATTCTTGTAACAAAAGGATCCATCTAATCAATCTAGGTTTGGTATCCTTCTTAGACAAAAGGTATTTCAAAGCAGCATGATTAGTATAGATTACGATCTTAGAACCTAATAAATAGGATCTAAAATTATCCAAGGCAAACACGATGGCTAGCAATTCCTTCTCGGTAGTTGTATAGTTCATTTGGTCATCATTTAGAGTTTTGTTAGCATAGTAAATCACATGGAGTAATTTGTTTTCTCGCTGACCTAGCACAACGCCTATAGCATAATCTGAAGCATCACACATAATTTCAAAGGGTAGGTTCCAGTGAGGTGCCTGGACTATCGGGGCATAGGGTTGTCAATGGATGTTAACGTAACGGATATTGTCTCTTCCACTGCCGCTGCCATTAAAAATTAGCGGATATCCGTTATCCGTTAAGTTCCGGCGGAAATAGGAAAATCAAAAACGTTGCCGTTACGTTGGATTTATCGGATAACGGATATTTATCCGTTACCATCCGGTACAAACAGAAAATAGGCTAAAAACACATATCAGCTATTAAATCCAACAAAACAGGTTCTAAATCCATGTCACACACACACAAAAACAGACATACAAATATTCAGATGTTCTAGGCTTCTAGCAAAAGAAAAAATTATGTTTTTTGAAAAGAAAAGACATCTCCATGACTCCATCTCCATTTTCGACGATACACAAGCACAACACAAGAGAAAAAATTTACACGTGCAATACGCACGTTAGCAGATAATGGAACTAAACCTAACGGAAATGCACGGTTCCACTACCGTTACGTTAAGAAGGGATTATCCGTTAACTTATCGGTATCGGATATCCGTTTACCGCTATGTCGGACGGTAGCGGTAACGGCTAACGGATTATCGGTATCGGCTAACGGAAAATCGGTATCCATTGACAGGCCTATCGGGGCAGTAGTGAGTAAAGTTTTAAGCTTATCAAAAGCCTTTAAGAAAGCATCATCAAAGACAAACTTAACATCTTTTGCAAGCAAATTGCAAAGAGGTCTAGAAATCAATCTAAAATCCTTAATGAATCGACGGTAAAAACCTGCATGCCCTAAGAATGACTTAATATCTTTTACGGGTTTTGGGACCTGTAGAGTCTTAATAAGGTCAATTTTGGCTTTGTCTACCTCTATACCTTTTGAAGAAACGATGCGCCCTAAGACAATTCCTGATTCAACCATGAAATGACATTTTTCCCAATTAAGCACTAAATTCTTTTCCTTACACCTAGTCAACACTAATATCAAATGATGCAAGCACTCATCAAAAGATGAACCAAACACTCTAAAATCATCCATAAAGACCTCTAAAAACCGTTCTACCATATCAGAAAATATGCTCATCATACAACGCCGAAAAGTCGCAGGGGCATTACATAACCCGAAAGGCATGCGTCTATACACAAAGGTACCAAAGGGACAGGTAAAAGTGGTTTTCTCTTGGTCTTCTGGGAAATAACGATCTGATTATAATCGGAGTAGCCATCTAAGAAGCAATTGTGACAATGTCCAGCTAACCTCTCTAGCATTTGGTCGATAAAAGGAAGGGGAAAGTGATCCTTCCTTGTGACCTTGTTCAATTTCCTATAGTCAATATAGACACGCCATCCCGTGGTCACCAGGGTTGGGATTAACTCATTATTATCATTCTGGACTACAGTGATACCTGATTTCTTGGGGACAACCTGAACAGGGCTGACCCACTTACTGTATGAAATTGGGTAAATAATACCCGCATCTGACAACTTAAGCACCTATTTTCGAACTACCTCTTTCATGTTAGGGTTCAGTCAACGTTGCATCTCCCTAAAAACACATACTTTAGAGTATCGGGTAGTGGTTTAAGGTCCAACTTCGGGGGCTTTTCTAAAGAAGGAATTAGGGTAGTCTCAGAAACTGGTAATGGTTCGAACCTAGCTTTTCATCTATCAGTGTCTAACACGGGGGTAGAATCTAATAGAGCATTCACCTGTTCAATAGTGCTATCATCGTCAAAATCTAAACCAAAATGGGATAGACAACTTTCTAATGGGTCTTCAGACAAAATGTTTGGTAATGACTCCTGAACTAAGGCTTCTATCATGTTCACCTCTTCAACACATGTGTCATCTAGCTCATGAGGTAGCTTACTGACATTAAAAATGTTCATCTCCATAGTCATATTACCAAAAGATAAACTCATCACACTATTTCGACAGTTAATGATCGCATTAGACGTAGCTTAAAATGGGTGACCTAAAATCACTGGTATCTGGTTCTATGGGTCAGGGAAAGGTTGGGTATCTAGGATCCCGAAATCCACTGGATAAATAAACTTGTCGACCTCAAGAAGAACATCCTCGATAACACCTCGAGGGATTTTAACAGACCTATCAGCTAACTGCAGTGTCATCTGAGTAGGTTTCATTTCACCAAGTCCTAGCTGTAAGTATACATAGAATGGAAGTAAGTTCACACTGGCTCCTAAGTCAGGTAAAGCTTTTTCTACTCGGAAGTTACCTATTGTGCAAGCAATGGTAAGAGAACCTGGGTCTTTGTACTTTGGAGTTGTGGTGTTCTGAATGATTGAACTTACGTGACTAGCTAAAAAGGCTTTCTTATGGACGCTAAGTTTTCGCTTTCGCGTACACATATCCTTAAGGAACTTGGCATAAGCAGGAATTTTCCTAATTGCATCTAATAAAGGAAGGTTTATGGTAACTTGCTTAAAAACCTCCACTATGTCATTAAATTTCGATTCCTTCTTTGTTGGTACTAATAGCTGAGGAAATGGGGCTCTAGGCACAAAATCAGACCTCTCAGGAACTGAGTTGGCATCATCAGAAATTTTATCAGTTTCCTTAGCTAGTGGTCCTGAGGGGTGAACTACGGTATGTTCACTATCGGGCATGGTTACCTGATTGTCTACTATTCTACCACTCCTAAGGGTTCTAATAGCATTCAATTGATTCGATGGTTTTGTACCTACTTCATGAACTCCTCTAGGATTGGGATTAGTCTGACTAGGGAACCTACCATTATCTCTCTCACTTAAGGTCTTAGCTATTTGGCCGACTTGAAGTTCTAACTTAGCAAGGCTCTGAGCATTAGTTTGAAAATTCTGCTTGGTTTTCTGTTGAAAACTAACATGGCTCTGTGCTAACATTTCCTGAGTTTCTTCTAACATCTTAATAGATTCCTCTAAGCTAGTCGTTTTATTTTTTGGGCCTGATGTATTCCTAGTATAGCCAAAACCTGGGGGAGCATTAGAATTATTAGACTGACCCTGACTCTGGCTCTTAGACCATGAAAAGTTCGGATGGTTCCTCCAACCAGGATTATAGGTTTCTGAATATGGGTCAAACTTATGACGATTATCAAACCTAGTGTTATTATATAGAGCATTAGCATGCTCTTCATTATTCTGGCCTTCCCAAAAAGGCTCCAATCTACCATTAGTGTTACCCACTTCTAAAGCTTCTAACCTTTTCGGTATAGCAACAATTTTGGCATCTGATTCATAGCCTCCTTCTACCCTATTAACGTTTCCTCTGCCTAGAAGAATTGTTTTCTGGGGTCCCCTACTACTTTCCCATTGTTGGGTCTTTTCGGCGACTTCATGCAAATATGTCATCGCGTCATCAACTGTTTGGTTCTCAAATCCACCAGTACACATAGATTTTACTGTGGTTGTGGTGGGATAATCTAAACCCTTATAAAGGATCTGAACTAACCTAACCTTTTCTAAACCATGATGAGGACATTGGGCTAATAAATCATTGAACCTTTCCAAATACCTATACAAAGTTTGTCCCTCTTGTTGAGAAAACGTGCATATTTGCGTTCTAATAGACGATGTTTTGTTCCTAGGGAGAAACTTGTTCAAAAAGGCAGATGTAAGTTGTTCGTACGTTTCGATTGACCCGGAAGCCAAACTATATAGCCACGATTTAGCTTTATCTTTCAGGGAAAAGGGGAATAACCTAAGTTTCAAAGCATCATCATCTAAGTTTCTAATCCTGAGGGCACTGCAAATTTCCTCAAAGTCCCTAACATGGAAATAGGGGCTTTCATTTTCTTTCCCTAAAAAGATTGGGAGCAGCTATAAGGTCCCAGGTTTAAGTTCATAAGTTTCTTCCGTCTCAGCTAACCTGATACATGAGGGACGAGTAGTCCTAGTTGGATTCAACAAAGATTTCAAAGTTGCCATTTCTGGCGCTATCGGAGCAACATGGATTCTCTCCTCAGTCAAAGGACGTTCAAAAACAGACTCTTCAAAAGTCAGAATCTCTAGATTAAGGTAATCGAGACGCTTCGAACTATTAGGTTTCTCTTTAACAAATCTACCTAGTGCGTCTCTTTTACGTTCAGGAATACAATAGAATTTTCTAAATTGGAAGGGTAAGCAAACACAGATCAAGGCCGACTCAACCAAATCAAACCTATTGATTTCTAGCAAACAAAAAGAATGATGGCTCCACTTAGATTTTTTCTAGACCAGCTTCTAATCCTTCGAACGGTAATTCATTACAATTTAAGCAAACCCATCTGGAATCAATCCGAGTTAACATAAGTTGAATAGAGACGAGGGAAGCTCGGTGGAGCTTTGATACCCAAGGCCTCACCGGTATTACAAGCCGGCACAGCCACGCATTCAACTTACAGAAACCGTCAAGAACTTCGAAGTATGCTTAAAAGAGTAACCAATATTTTTCGAATGACTTTCCTGTTAAGCTCGTTACCCTATTGGTCTCGTTCTAGTCAAAATTTTAGGCTTAGGTTCGCGTAGGTTACGTGTTCCTAAAGCGTGCAAGAAGAGAACGGTGATGAAATCCGAACCCTTATCTTGTATGTCCAGGCCTTGCCCTTTACTAGAAAAATAAATGTCTGTATTCAGTCCTCAACATATATGCATACGAAGGAGTCCAGTAACTCGTTGACATGGGATTCACGAGTGTTTAGAATCTTACCTCCCGTTCCAGACGGGGGATGAATCGGTTGTAGTCGACTCGGGCCACTGACTCCGATGTCTAGTGTACGAACCCAAGGTGCAGAGAAAATATCGTAATTGTCCTCCTTCTCTGCAAACAATTTATATTTAAAGTACCCTTCCGTAAGGTAATAAAAAAAATAATGTCCCAAAGTCCAAAAGTCCAAAAAGAAAAGAAAAATTACAAAAATAATAAACCCTAATACAGTTTTTTTTCTAAAAGAAAATAAACAAACCCTAAACTAAAATTGTCTAAAATAAAATTGTCTTCTTTTCTGTTCTTTTTGCTTTAATCTTTAGCTCCAAGTCTTTATGAAATCACCAAACTCTTTGGCTCAATTTTCTTTATGATCCAGAACCTGTAGACACAAGATCAATACCCAAAAACATAAAAAATAACAAAAATAATAAAAAATAATAAAAAATAATCTAAAACCATAAAAACAAGTCCGCGTCGGCGGCGCCAAAAATTGATGTGATTTGTAGATAGTGGTAAAAAGTGATTTGATTCTCGAACTTGTGAAGGATAACTTTAGACTTAAATTCAAAACTAAATAGAAAACTCACCAATAATTATAACAAACACTGACAAAGTTGGTATCAATATTAAAAGAACACTGAGGCTAAGATTCCACTATTTTCCAAGTTTAAGGTGATTTAATCCAATCTTTGTATTCATGCAATTTTCTCGTTCAATTTGATTCTTACTATTGCGACAAGTAGATTTTCAAAAGCAATAATTATAAATACCAAGTATGAAGCATCAAAAGTCTTAAACTAAGCATACTCCATCAAAATAGATCACAATTACTCAAATAAAAATCATATTCGATATTAGTTCAAGGCAAATAATCATAATAAAATTGCAATAAATAGATAAAAGAGAATATACCACTTCTTGTTGGAAAAATAGCTTCCTCTAGTGCCTCGGCAATGGAGTTTAGCTCCTCATATTAACCATATTCTCAAAATATGTTTTTATATCTCAAAAGTGTACAAGGAGGTGAAAAAGTGATAACACAGCCGATTCGCAACAGTGTGAAGGTGTTGCAGAATCTCTGTTACAAAGAGGAAACAGTAGCTAAAGACCTAATGCAATTACTGTTGATAAACGATAGATGGGTTCTGCTGTTGAATAGCGATAGTGTTCTGCGACAAATACTTGTGCGTCAATGTTCTTCGTGTTCTTCCTCTTCAGCAGCATCAACAGAATATTGTATTTTTTTCCTGCAACTCGATCTCTGGAGCTCTGTGGTGTTCTAAACTTCTCCTAAGGTTTCTATCCCTTCTATGAGTTATCCCAACTCCTTTTATAACCCACAGGTCGATTTAATCTCCAAGAAATCTCCTTTTTATTTTTGCCAAAGTTACGGGTTTTATCTATTCTTTCTATATCCTCATACGCGGCTTCAAACACTCCCTGTTTTGCTTCTCACGCGTCTTCCAAGTATAATCCAACGTCCCAGACTCTCTCAAAGATAGTCTTAACTTCAACAGAGAATCCTATTTCCTTATCTACATGATAGTTTCCATATATCAACCAAAATCCCGTGAAAAACTTCACCTCCCTGTTTTAGACAACTCGATGATTTCCTCCTCTATTTTCGAATCTAGAGGGATTACCATCCCTGTTTTGATGAATCTAGTGAATCCCAACAAATATCCACGTCAAACTCCGACTAAATGTGCTCCTAGTCATCAACAGAACTTCGATAAACTTCCACCTCCTCTGTTTCACTCCAACACGGTTTTCCGGCCCAAAATACTCGATCCAAACATATACACCAACCCTGTCAGGCTCTAACAGGTCTATTCCAACGAAAATAAGCCATTGGATCTCCATAGAAATCGCTCAAAACTCCAACCCTAAATCTGCCTGCATCTGCACTATTTTTCCGCCAATTTGAAATTTGATTTTGGGAAGAAAGGTGGTCGCCCCCTATCCAGAGTGGGGGTGCAAATAACAGCTGCCTTGGGGGTATCCTGGGGGTGACCCTTATCCAAACCGGGGGTCCGAATAGCAAGTGTCCTCCGGGTGCTTTGCGATAACTTTTCGAGCCAATTTTTTCCATAAATGTTTATTGGCCAAAAATACCTACAAATAAATAAAACACCATAATAAGTACAAAAATGAGCCCTAACAATATATAGAATCGAGACAAATCGGACACAAAAATGTGTCTATCATTAGACCTGAGTTTCTCATTCGGGTGAATTGGCAAATAAAAATATTATATTTGAACATCCCAGGTTCAAAGATTACTGGAGTTAGACCCAAGTTTCTTATTTGGATGAACTGGAGACGAAATATATCAGATTCGAACATCCCAGGATCGAAGATTACTAAAGTTAGAAATGAGTTTCTCATTCGGGTGAACTGCAGAAGAATTATATCATATTCGAAAACATCCCAGGTTAAGATTACTAAACTTAGACTTGAGTTTCTAATTCAGGTGAACTGGAGAAGAAATATATCAGATTCGAAAATATCACAGGTTCAAAGATTGTTAGAGTTAGACCTGAGTTTCTCGTTCGGATGAACTAAAGACGAAATATATCATAATTGATCAACACAGGTTGAAAAACTACTAGAGTTGACTGGAGTCTCTCGTTCAGATACACTGAGGAGGAAATATATTAGAATTGATCAACACATGTTCAAAAACTAATAAAGTTAGACTTGAGTTTCTCGTTCGGATGAATTGAAGACGAAATATATCAGATCCGAACATCACAAGTTCAAAGATTGCTAGAGTTAGACTTGATTTTCTCGTTCGGATGAACTGAACACGAAATATATCAGATTCGAACATCACAGGTTCAAAGATTACTAGAGTTAGACATGAGTTTCTCGTTCAGATGAAATGAAGACGAAATATATCAGATTCGAACATCACGGGTTCAAAAATTGCTAGAGTTAGACCTGAGTTTCTCGTTCGGATGAACTGAAGACGAAATATATCAGATTCGAACATCACAGGTTCAAAGATTGTTAGAGTTAGACCTGAGTTTCTCGTTCGGATGAACTGAAGACGAAATATATCAAATTCGAATATCACAGGTTCAAAGATTGCTAGAGTTAGACCTGAGTTTCTCGTTTGGATGAACTTAAGACGAAATATATCAGAATTGATCAACACGGGTTCAAATACTACTAGAGTTATACATGAGTTTCTCGTTCGGATGAACTGAAGAAAAATTATATCATAATTGATCAACACAGGTTCAAAAACTACTATATAGTTAGACTTGAGTTTCTCCTTCGGATGAACTGAAGACGAGATATATCAGAATTGATCAACACAGGTTCAAAAACTACTAGACTTGGACTTGAGTCTCTCGTTCAGATACACTGAATAGGAAATATATCAGAATTAATCATCACAGGTTTAAATACTACTAGAGTTAGACTTGAGTTTCTCGTTCAGATAAACTGAAGAGGAAATATATCAGATTTGATCAACACATGTTCAAAAACTACTAGAGTTAGACTTGAGTTTCTCGTTCGGATGAAACGAAGACTAAATATATCAGAAATTGATCAACACAAGTTCAAATACTCCTAGAGTTAGACTTGAGTTTTTCGTTCGGATGAACTGAAGACGAAATATATCAGATTTGATCAACACATGTTCAAAAACTACTAGAGTTAGACTTGAGTTTCTCGTTCGGATGAAACGAAGACTAAATATATCAGAAATTGATCAACACAAGTTCAAATACTCCTAGAGTTAGACTTGAGTTTTTCGTTCGGATGAACTGAAGACGAAATATATCAGAATTGATCAACATAAGTTCAAAAACTACTAGAGTTAGACTTGAGTTTCTCGTTCGGATGAACTAAAGATGAAATATATTAGAATTGAACATCTCAGGTTCGAAGATTACCAGAGTTAGACCTGAGTTTCTGATTTGGATGAACTGAAGATGAAATATATCAGATTCGAACATCACAGATTCAAAGATTACTGGAGTTAGACCTGAGTTTCTTGTTCGGATGAACTGAAGACGAAATATATCAGATTCGAACATCACAGGTTCAATGATTGCTAGAGTTAGACCTGAGTTTCTCGTTCGGATGTACTGAAGATGAAATATATCAGATTCGAACATCACCGGTTAAAAGATTGCGAGAGTTAGACCTGAGTTTCTCGTTCGGATGAACTGAAGACGAAATATATCAGATCCGAACATCACGGGTTCAAAGATTACCAGAGTTAGACTTGAGTTTCTCGTTCGGATGAACTGAAGACGAAATATATCAGATTCAAACATCACCAGTTCAAAGATTACTAGAGTTGGACCTGAGTTTCTCGTTCGGATGAACTGAAGATGAAATATATTAGATTCGAACATCATAGGTTCAAAGATTGCTAGAGTTAGACCTGAGTTTCTCGTTCGGATAAACTGAAGAGGAAATATATCAGATTCTTTAGTGCAATAAATATCATGGAGATAGTGAAAATGACCATACTACCCTTACCGGAAATAAGAAAAATAAATATTACATATTGCAAAAATGACCATATTACCCTTACTAGAAATAAGTGCAATAAATATCACACAGACAGTGAAAATGACCATACTACCCTTACTAGGAATTAGTGCAATAATATTGGGGATAGTGAAAATGACCATACTACCCTTATCGAAAATAAGTGAAATAATTACAGATTGTGAAAATGACCATATTACCCTTACTAGAAATAGGCGCAATAAATATCACATAGACAATGAAAATGACCATATTACCCTTACTAGGAATCAGTGCAATAAATATCATGGAGACAGTTAAAATGACCATACTACCCTTATCGGAAATAAGTAAAGTAAATATTACAGATTGTGAAAATGACCATATTACCCTTACTAGAAATAAGTCAATAAATATCACAGAGACAGTGAAAATGACCAAACTACCCTTATCAAAAATAAGTAAAGTAAATATTATAGACTGTGAAAATGACTAATTTACCTTACTGGAAGTGACTGCAATAAATACTATGGAGACTGTCAAAATGACCAAACTACTCTTATTGGAAATAAGTGCAATAAATATCACACATACGGTGAAAATGACTATACTACTCCTTACTGAAAATCAGTGAAACAAATATTTTGGAGACTGTGAAAATGACCAGATTACCCTTATCAAAAATAAGTAAAGTAAATATTACTGACTGTGAAAATGACAATTTTACCCTTACTAGAAATAAGTGCAATAAATATCATGGAGACTGTCAAAATGACTAGACTATCCTTATAGGAAATAAGTAAAGTGAATATTACAGACAGTGAAATGACCATACTACCCTTACTGGAAATAAGTGCAATAAATATTATGGAGACTGCGAAAATGACTAGACCACCCTTATCGGATATGAGTAAAGTAAATATTACAGTCTGCTAAACTGACCATTTTACCGTTAGGGGAAATAAGTGCCACAAATGTTATGGAGACTGTCAAAATGAGCAAACTACTCTTATTGGAAATTAGTGAAATAAATATTATGGAGACTGTGAAAATGACTAGACTACTCTTATCAAAAATAAGTGAAGTAAATATTACAGACTGTGAAAATGACTATTTTACCCTTACTGGAAATTAGTGCAATAAATATTATGGAGACTGCCAAAGTGACCAGATTATCCTTATCGGAAATAAGTAAAGTGAATATTATAGACAGTTAAAATGACCATACTACCCTTAGTGGAAATAAGTGCAATAAATATTATGGAGACTGTGAAAATGACCAGACCACCCTTTTTGGATAGAGTAAAGTAAATATTACAGTCTGTGAAAATGACCATTTTACCCTTAGGGGAAATAAATGCAATAAATGTTATGGAGACTGTGAAAATGACCAGACTACACTTATCGGAAATAAGTAAAGTAAATATCACTGACAGTGAAAATGAACAAATTACCCTTACTAGAAATTAGTGCAATAAATGCATGGTGACAAAGAAAATGACCAGCCTAGCCTTATCAGAAATAAGTAAGCAACTATTATAGACTGTCAAAATGACCATTTTACCCTTATCACAGTCTCCATTATATTTATTAATCTTATTTCCAGTAAGGATAAAATGGTCATTTACACAGATTATAATATTTATTTGACTTATTTTTTATAAGGGCAGTTTGGTCATTTTATAGTCTCCATGATGTTTATTGCATTAATTTCTAGTAAGGGTAATATGGTCATTTTCACAGTCTGAAATATTAACTTTACTTATTTTGAATAAGGGTAGTCTGGTCATTTTTACACTATCAATAATATTTATTGCACGAATTTCCAGTAAGGGTAATATGGTCATTTTCACAGTATGTAATATTTACTTTACTTATTTATGATAAGGGTATTCTGGTCATTTTCACAGTCTCCAGCATACTTATTACACTTATTTCCAGTAAGGGTAAATAGTCATTTTCACAGATTATAATATTTATTTGACTTATTTTTTATAAGGGCAGTTTGGTCATTTTATAGTCTCCATGATGTTTATTGCATTAATTTCTAGTAAGGGTAATATGGTCATTTTCACAGTCTGAAATATTAACTTTACTTATTTTTAATAACGGTAGTCTGGTCATTTTTACACTCTCAATAATATTTATTGCACTAATTTCCAGTAAGGGTAATGTGGTCATTTTCACAGTCTGTAATATTTACTTTACTTATTTATGATAAGGGTAGTCTGGTCATTTTCATAGTCTCCAGCATATTTATTACACTTATTTCCAGTAAGGGTAAATAGTCATTTTTATACCATGTAATATTTAGTTTACTTATTTCTGATAAGGGTAGTTTGGTCATTTTCATAGTCTCCATGATATTAATTGCACTTATTTCCAGTAAGGGTAGTATGGTCATATTCGCTGTCTATAATATTCACTTTACTTATTTCCGATAAGGATAGTCTGGTCATTCTGACAGTCCCCATAATATTTATTACACTAATTTCCATTAAGGGTAATATGGTCATTTTCATAGTTTATAATATTTACTTTACTTATTTCCGATAAGGGTAGTATGGTCATTTTCACAGTCTCTATTACATTTATTAACCTTATGTCTAGTATGGGTAAAATGGTCATTTTCACAGACTATATATTTACTTGATTTATTTTTGATAAAGGGAAGTTTGGTCATTTTATAGTCTCCATGATGTTTATTGCATTAATTTCTAGTAAGGGTAATATGGTCATTTTCACAGTCTGAAATATTAACTTTACTTATTTTTAATAACGGTAGTCTGGTCATTTTCACACTCTCAATGATATTTATCGCACTAATTTCCAGTAAGGGTAATATGGTCATTTTCACAGTCTGTCATATTTTGCTTTACTTATTTCCAATAAGGATAGTCTGGTCATTTTCACATCATCGTCTGTAATATTTACTTTAGTTATTTATGATAAGGGTAGTTTGGTAATTTTCATAGTCTCCATTAGGCTGTCAATGGGTACCCATTACCCGGACCCGGAACCGGATCCGGAACATTTGGGTCCGGTTCCGGGTCCTAAAGTTGGACCCATTAGCTACTTAGGACCCGGCGGGTAATTACCCGATTGGACCCGAATTTAAACGGGTCCAAACGGGTAATACCCGTTGGGTACCCGCGGGTATTGGGTACCCGTTTATTCATTCTTTTATTCATGTTTTTAGTAAAATTACAAGTATTTTTGCTAGTTTTAGCTTTGATATTTTACTCATTTAAATTTTTTCTCTTACATTTAACCTTTATTTAGTACATTAATAAGAAATAATAATAAATTTTTATAAAAATTACTTAAATCCAAGCCAAAAAGAGAAATATATTAAGTTTTTGAGGTTTTTTAAATAGTTTTATTAAGACCCAATGGGTACCCGGAACCGACGGGTACCCGGGTATTTAAACGGGTCCGGTTCTGGGTCCACAAGTTTAGGAACCGGACCCGGAACCGTTAGGAACCAGACCCGACCATTATAAGTAGGGTCCGGGTCCGGGTCTAGTGATACCCGGAAGGACCCGGACCCGTTGACACCCCTAGTCTCCATGATATTTATTGCATTCATTTCCAATAAGGGTAATATGGTCATTTTCAGTCTGTAATATTTACTTTACTTATTTTTGATAAGGGAAGTTTGGTCATTTTCATAAATGATATTTATTGCATTTATTTCCAGTAAGGGTAATGTGGTCGTTTTCACAGTCCATAATATTTACTTTACTTATTTCTGTTAAGGGTAGTCTGGTCATTTTCATAGTCTCCAGAATATTCATTACACTTATTTCCAGTAAGGGTAAAATAGTCATTTTCATAGTATGTAATATTTATTTTACGTATTTCTGATAAGGGTAGTTTGGTCATTTTCATAGTCTCCATGATATTTATTGCACTTATTTCTTGTAAACGTAATATAGTCATTTTCATAGTCTCCATGATATTTGTTGCACTTATTTCTAGTAAGAGTAATATGGTCATTTTCACAGTAAGGGTAATATGGTCGTTTTCAAAATGTGTAATATTTCTTTTACTTATTTCCGATAGGGGTAGTTTGGTCATTTTCACAGTCTCCATAATATTTGTTGGACTTATTTCTAGTAAGGGTAAAATGGTCATTTTCACAATCTGCAATATTTTCTTTACTTATTTCTTATAAGGGTTGTATGGTTATTCTCACAGTCTGTAATATTTACTTTACTTATTTCCGATAAGGGTAGTCTGGTCATTTTCACAGTTTCCATAATATTTATTGCTTTAATTTTCATTAAGGGTAATATGGTCATTTTCACAGTCTGTAATATTTACTTCACTTATTTTTGATAAGGGTAGTCTGGTCATTTTCACAGTCTGCATAATATTTTGTTGCATTTTTTCCATTAAGGGTAATATGGTCATTTTAACATTCTATAATAATTACTTTACTTATTTCCGATAAGGGTAGTTTGGTCATATTCACAATCTTCGGAATTTTGTTGCACTTATTCCGATAAGGGTAGTCTGGCAATTTTCACCGTTTTCGGAAGAAGCAGATATGTTAAAGTCAAATTTCTATAAAGTCATGACTTGTTGACTTGGTCTTGATCCTGTTTTCTAATATTAAGAAAATTAAAAAGAAAAAGAAAAATGTATTTTGATTTATAGAAATGAAATATAGTTGTTAGTTTGTACAAATGTGGGAAAATTAGTGGCAAGTAAAATTCAAAGTGTTATAATTTTGGGGTTGTTTTAGATGTAGTGAAATATTTGGGTGGAATCATCACTTTGAATTATAATTGTGATTGTCTGTAAAATTGTCAACAAATATTATTGTGACTAATTAAAGAATTTAATATTCCTAACTATTATCACGGATACAAAATTTAATAACAATTATAACTGTTGCAGGACTTATCACAGGTGTATCTGTGACTGAAAAATAAACTGTGACAGGTTACACTGTTACAAAATCCTGGTTTTGGTGTAGTATTGATAAAGTACCCCACTTCAAAAATCCAACTTAGTAAGATGCCCCGTGTTTTTACACTTAACAAAAGAAATCCCACAATCAAGTTTTCCATCTAAATTAGTCAACACTAGTTTATTTTTCTTTTTCTGAATTTCACTTATTTAACCTTTACTTGTTGTCACATTTACTTTCTAATTCATCTTTAACTGATATAAATGAGTTAGAAAGTAAACATGACCATATGTAAAGGTTAAATAAATAAATTTCATGTAGTTTATTTTTACTTATTTAGCCTTTACTTGTCGTCACATTTACTTTCTAATTCATTTTTCAGGTTCGACGAGCTCGCGATTCCTAAGGTGGAATTTGGATTGATTGGGAGGGTTAGAAGGTTTGGCCAAGGCAGACCCGAGTTAGGAATCCTTTGCCCATCGAAGTCGTGGAACTCATGGAGCTGTTGCCAAGTCCAAGTTATGTTCCTCGGATTGTCCCAAATTTTTCTATACATACAAGTTTGTTAATGTGATGCTTTATTTATCGTAAGTTTCCAAATAATTGAAGATTATTTTGCAATAATATAAACCTTTTTTATATTGAATGATTAATAGGATAGATGTAATATATTTTCATTATTAGATTTGAAGATATTACCTAAAATTAATCTAAATGGGTAATATTACCAATTATAAAAATAGTTTTACATAATTATATCATAGTTCTTCGGATTGGGAGGGTTTTTTGGGTTAGAGATATTTGTGTCCATGCTTGCTTAAATTTAACTCGGATTTATAAAATTTATGCCCAAGCCTGCCCAAAGTTTTGAAATACGTTGTCCATGTTTTCCCAACGATTGGGTTGGGCATGGGTTGGGTGGGTTGTCCCAAACTAAGTCCCACCACTACGTTGTTCAAGATTGTTTCACCATCTTCAGGTTTGTTACCCCAAAAAAGGTTCATCATTCCAAGTGTTTTGGGGTTTCTGGTTGGCAGAGAATCGACCTTCTATAACACTTTTCAGGTTCGTTGAGTCCGGTTCAGGATCGTTACACTGCTTTCAGGTTTATCGAGCTTGGTTTAGGTTCTTTACAATTCTTTCAGGATCATGAATCATTTTCCTTCGCTCCCAAACCAAGGTGATATGGTTCAGGAGTAATTGTGACTTTTTAATAAGTAAGATAACTGCCACCTAGCACTTAACTAGATAGAAAGTGCAAAAAACTGGAGAAATTTTATTTTACTGTAATTCAAAACATGGGTACTTTATCGAAATTCCCTTAATTTTAAAAAGAAAAGATTAATAAGTTATTTAAAAACTTCAAAAGTGATTACAGACACCCATAATTAATGTCTACTGGCTGCATTAGATTGGTTTGTCTTCTTCGTTTGGTTTTTCACAGTTTCATCTTTTTCACCAAATAGCACCCATCCAGAAAATTTTCCAAAATGGAAAGAGAAAAAAGGAATGAGTTCAAACATTTTACTAAACTAATGTCTACAAATTATATTGAACCTGTTTAGGTTTATACAACGTTTTGTACGCAATATATACTAAACAAATTTTTTTTTATTTTCTTAAAGAAAATAATGTTACTTCTGTTTCGGGGAAAATATTTAAGCTAAAATAAAAAGAAATGATAATATCTCTTTTGTAGAAACTGAATAAGTAGTATATGTTAGGTAAAAAGGAGGATGCAAGAATCGTGAATAGCTGATAGAGACTCACAAACAACTATACTAAAAAGAATAATAGAAAGAGACATCGACAACAACTTAGAAGGGGAAATGGCATCTTGCAAATAAAAATGCTTATTCTAAACTCATAAGCGAAGGGGTAACAAGCAGGGTAATGAAAATTTCATGCAAAACAAGCACGAAAAAGGAGAATACATAAACAACAATGGTTGAGGATGCCTCATTTCTTAGGTACTGCTTTGTTATCATATTTATGTATTTCAAATTTAGTTGTTTTTTCTAGTTTAGAAAATATGGTTAACAATATGTCGGTAGACACCAATATCTCATATCATTTAGATGAGAGAAGAGAAACCAAACATTTTGCAGAATTCTGTGTAGACTTTCTTTCTGTTCGATATATAAGTAACTTTCAAAAAAAAAAAAATCGAAGGGGAAATGGGATTTTGCAAATACAAATTAACACTTATTGAAACTCATAACCGGGTGCTCCAATAATTAACAAAACAACTTTTTTGTTCAAGAACTGTGCCTTCACAAGGTGGCTAACTACTTTAAGAGAGTCTCACCCTAATATGATATTTGAGGCGTACTGAAGACTTTTTTCAAGCTAGCTATTTACAGAAAGCTAGGAATTACAACTTAACATTCTTCTAAAACTTTAAAGACAAGTAAAAGTTGTCTGGGTAATATGTTTTCTTACCAAATTTACTTATCATACTACTCCATGGGGAGTTCTCTAGTAGCTGTATTATAGTTGTAAACTCATTTTATGATCGAGAAATTTAATTTTTCTCCCACATCTTAGTTCGTCAAGTTATTTTTCATTTTTTTTAATACGAAAGCTTGAATTACGAATAAACTATAGGCGCCTGAAAATTGTGTAAGCTTAACCGGAAACTAGATAATATCTACGAAGAACATGAAACCTTTTTTTCGGCGTATAAGAAAAAATTCATTGAAAAATAAGTACTTAAGAGTACCTCAACCCAATAAATATAACCGAAACAAAAAGTTCCTATTGATTCGCTCAATTTTAATGAGGTATATCATGACTGTAGTGTGAGACATCAAAACAGAACCACTAACCTACTAGTTAGTGGATTAATTCCCAGGTTTGTTTTAGGATGCAAGTGTAACAAAAAACATAAATGACGTAATGAAGGCAAAGAAAGACTTATAAAAGAGATACACCATAATACAGTCTTCTATCTCCCATTGATATACCTTTTTGCCATTGTTCGCTGGTAGAAAATCAGGTTTTGTTTATGTTATTAGCCCATAAAGTAATTCTTATAAAAACACTTATGGATGCATGACTACTAGGTCCATCCCTACCATAAGGGTCATTAAAATCAGAAAAGGTAACTATCAACATAATAACATATAACACAGGTAAAAACTTGCATGATTTATGAGTTTGTAAGAAGTGAGGGAAGTTATCTCCACTTTTCCCCTGGTTTCCTATATTTTAACCAAAGTATTCTCGACTTGGATAAACTTGTAAATTAATTAACGTCATTTTATCCAGATAATGACTTGTGTAGATGATCCACGTTGTCGGAAGATTAAACTCATTTTGGGACTGTGATGAAGTTTATCACCTAAGACATGTGTAAGAGACGATATCTGTTTTCTCTAGTGAACAAAGATACATCAAAGATAATATTTTTGTGGAGTAAAACATCTGAGGAGGATGCTCCTTCACCGGTGGAGTCTAATTATGAAAACCTATTTTGTTTGTAGTTTGGGCAGTTTTGCTAAGTTAGTCAAAATGAAGGATGTTACTTGGAGATTTCGAGTAGATTACAAAATATTTAATAACATCACCATCAAGGACAAATCCCTGTCATTGATGAGTTGTTAGATGAAATTCATGGATCTAGCATATTCTCCAATATTGATATGAGATTAGGTTACCATCAAATAAGAATCCACACTCCATATATTTCAAAATATGATTTTAGAACCCGTCAAGGCCACTATGAGTTTAAAGTTTCTCCTTAATAATTCCCCTGCTACACTTCATGCTCTCATGACTGACATTTTTCAACCTTATCTAAGACAGTTCGTTCTAATCTTCTTTGATGACATATTTTCTACAGTCCCTACATGGAGGAACATGTAACATGAAACTGTAACTTTTTAGACAACACCAGCTCTATGCGAAGTTATCTAATTAAGTGTTGCTTTGCTCAAACTAAATTAAAGTAATTGAGGGATATTATTACCGATGGTGGAGTAGTTGCAGATCCTGCTAAGATATCTTGTACGGTGAATTGGCCTTTGCCAACATCTATTAAAGAACTTATATGATTTTTGGGTTTGACAAGGTATTAGAAATTTTTTATAAGAGGATATACCTCCATCAACAATCCATTGTCAGACTTATTGAGAAAGAATGATTTCAAGTGGACTCATCATGCTACTTTTGATTTCAAGTGGACTCTTCTTTTACTGAAACAAGTATTGTGCACACCAAAGATTATAAAACCCAAGTCAGATCTTCAATATCTTCTTAAATCTTCAATAAAAACCTGCACACAATCACTTGAATCTCTTGTGATCAATCACACACATAACGGAGTCTGTTAACAATGGATTATCACAAGATCGTCTTTAGAACTAACAACATTCTAAAGATCCCTATCGAAACTCTGAACTAGTTTAAGTGAATCTTATATCAGAAGAGAAGATTCTCAAGAATAAACAAACTAGGTGCAATCAGATTTCAACCACCGTTAGTCAATCAAATCAATTGAAAACAAAAGATAAACCGAAATTATCTAGTTTCCCACTAACGGTGCATGCTAGAGCTTCTCAATCCTAAAGAAGACTTTAAACTGAGTGGCCGTAAGAGATTTCGCCTAATTAGGTTACTCTCCTCTCCGAATAGGCGGCTACACCAGTAACAACAACAAAAGAGTAAATCTGTTGTTACGAAGGATTAGTTTGCTAGAAAGGAAAACTTCGAGTATTTATAGACAAGGAAGTTTGGACACAAAGGAATTTCCAAAACCGAAAATATTCTCAAGATATTCATTAAGGCACAAATTCGGTTTTCATAATTTCTGGAAATTCTCTGTCCAAAAATAACGATCGAAATCTCTCGAAAAATCTAATTAGTAAATTCACATTACTAATTCTGTAATTTCCCTACAAAACGAAATTAATAACCTTAATTAAAAGATTTTTAACTTACTTATGTTTCGATCCTGGGATTCTCTTCCCTTAGACGTTAAGGAATATCTTTGAACAATTAAAGAAATAAACATTCACAGCACGTGTTCAAAGTTTGTCGACATCTTTACTTTGTAAGTTCTCTTTCACACTTACAACCTTGAAACCGATTTTCCACACTTCCAAGTAAGTTTAGAATTGGTTCATCAGACTTTCAATAACTATGTGATTGATCAAACCGACATTGAATCACAATCATGGGTTTATGGTTCTACCAAAACAAGTTTCGGTTCTACCTCCATGTGAGTACTGTGCATAGTCACACTAGCTTTCCAAAAATTCGGTTCACTAGGTACTAGGATCGGTTCCCCACATACATATGGTATCTAACTTATATGTGTTGCACATGTCCATAGGATCGGTTCCCCTTTTCCTAAAAACGTGTGGCACATGTCCATAGGATCGGTTCCCCTTTCTGCTATAAACCTTACTGCAACCCATAAGAGGATCGGTTCCCTTTGATGTACTACACCCTTTACAAGGATCAGTTACCCTTTCCTTTTAATTGGTCAGACATATAAAATCCAATCATACCACAGGTGATTACTTAAGATCGATTTTACTAATAAAAGTTATACCAATACATAAGTCGGGCCATTGTCAATAGTTCTACCCAGAACACACCAAGTTGTGAGCGGTTATACTCTATTATACATATTGGTTGATATGCAATGAATAACAAAACCAATAACACATGGAAATATTTTTTTCGGTGCACAAACAAGTTTATGAACTTACTTCCTTAGAACACATGTAAACATTGTTCCCTAGGATGAAATCCTCACCTCATACCCATACATAATCACAATAACATTCAAATGATTATGTCGATGTCTTATCTACAAAGTTTAATGGTTAAGCAATAAACCTCGTATTGTATTCCTTAATACTACGTCTATCTAGAGTTCAAATATACTTCACAATTATGCTTTCAATATGCACGACTTGAAAGATACGTTAGGGAATGAAACAGTTCATGTAAAATATCACTAACCTCAAGTGGAAGGATGATTGTTGTCGTTGTAGCTCCTTGCTTCTTCACATCTTCAAGACTTCACAATACTTGTAATGTCTCATGTCCCAATACTTTCAAGCTAACCTATACGAAGTTGACTCTAGTACATAATCAAGCGACTCTTAATATGAGTTTTGATTCACTAAAATATGACAACCAAACTTGACATATCAACACTTGGTGGGTTCAACCGAGCAATGCTCTAACAATCTCCCGCTTTGTCAATTTTAATGACAAAACTCTTACATCATATGGATAAACAGATTACAAGAATTCATTACAATCCGCTTGATTCCCAATTCAACAGCACAGTAAAACTGCTTATATTCAATCCTTAAAAATGCCGATGTTGACATTATAATAACAAAGATAATAATCCCCCTAAGGAAGATAGGTATATATTCAATCCGCACGTCTTTGTTATACCAATTTATATGACATGTTACTCCCCCTTAGTATGTGCTTTCACTCTTTCGTTAGATAAAACATTCAAGTACCGATGTTCTTTTCCTTAGCGATGCCAATCAATGTAAAATCAATGCCAGCATCACCTGTTTACTCCGTATATTTCTCCCCCTTTTTTCACAAAAAATACAAAGAAACGAAAAAATAAAGGACAACACGAAAAGAATCTTACAAATCTCAGAATAGACTTGCAAACCTGTAGAATTAGGAACGAGGGTTCCACACATCACGTTCTAATAACCAATATCAAAACCGAAACTACAAGTAGTCTTATTTTGATATGTTACCAAGGAAACAATTGTCCGGAACGATTTTTCCAATTTAGTTTAGAAAACCAAAAACAACTAAGCACATTAGTCCCTTTGCTAAACTGATTGTTCAAAAACAACCGTTTAATTCGATAAGACCAAAATAAAGATAAACTCATTTTTCTCATCAGGTTCTAATTATCCATAAACTTAGACCTTTCAATTAAACAATACAAGTACTAGGTTAGTTAACTAGCATTCCTTGTTTCAGCATTCGGTTGGACTTGAATAACCGAAACCTCACTTTGATAAGACAAACTAAGATCAGAATTAACTTAGTTTCTTATCCGGAATCGAGTTGGACTAAACAACTCATCCCGTACACAAATTATTTCTTTAAGCCATAAATAATTCATACAAATCAAAATAAATCAACTTGCGTAATTATTCACCTCAACCGGAAGCAATTGAAACAACATAGACATTAAAAGCACAGCAATTGCACCGTAATTTTGTAATCCTAAACAATTGATACCATACAAAAGAAAGATAACAATAGTTTTTCTTAACCGGAACCAATTGAATCACACACATCAATTGTACCAAAATTTTATAAGCTTAAACAATTGATATCACACAATAAAGCAAGATAACAATATTTTTTCTTAACCGGAACCAATTGAAACACATATCCATACACACATCACGGAATAAACATCAATTGAACCGAAATTTTGTTAAGAGAAAGCAACAAATATATATAATATAAACTCATACTTTTCTTAAACAGGAAAACAATTAACTAACAAGATTGTTACCTCAAGTTTCACATCCACTTCTCCAATATGATAACATCTTCGTCCACGGAGAATTGATATCAAAATATCACCATGTTATCATCCTTATGCATACACAAAAGAATAACAACACACCTCAACCTTTACCAGAGAAAGGTTGAAAACCGGTTTTAACAATTACAAGCAAAATTGAAAACCGTAGAAACACATATGCTTTTATGCTAAACCAAAACCGATTCAACATGTTGTGACTTTTTCACATATTGTTTCTATCAGAACCCCTCATGATCCTTTGGTAAAGCCTACCTACTAGGGCTAGAACTTAATCCCGCTAAATCAAAAAGTCACCCAAACCATAAGGGTTCACAATATATGAGATCGAATATTAAGGTAGTAAAACCGAAATCAAACATCCCATAAACATATATACATAACAATAAAGATAAAAGCAATTAATCATAGGCTATGTAAACCGAAAACTATCACAAGAAAAATTACTAATAATTTTTTTTTATTCATAATAGACCAATACAATCAATGAAAGAAATCAAAAATTGATGGCTATTATTCTAGATTAAGTATTATAGCAAATCACGTAATCTCTAGTAACCTTCTAACAGGAGTTTTTCAAAGGTCATCCTCAATTTCCTCAAATTTTTCAGAATCTTCATCAACAACATCTCGACTGATATCTCGTATTCTGCACACAGTACCTTGGTTATGTTCACAGGCTAAAGCGTTAACCTTTCGATTAATATTCCTAGCATACTCCGTATTACCGATTCCAAGTTTAATCAGCTTCTTTTGGTTACGGATAACAAATCTTAGTAATGCTGCTTGTCTATGATGAGTTTCGATGGTACTGAGGAGGACTTGTCGAAGATTGATAATATCAACCTTAGCATCCAAACTGTTTTGGACAAGAAGATGAGTCATATCATCTTTTTCATTATCGATGTTTTCACAACCATATTTCTTGAAGGAATTATCAAGATGTAATTTTCCTTAGAAGTCATTCCACTCAAGGCTTTCAGAAGATGTTCTTGAGATCTAGTTTGAGAGTACATCCTTTTGTATAAATTCTCTGACACTTTGAGTACTAATACAAGGAATACCTTTAACACATTCCAAACATAGATATCAGCCTTAAATAAATAATTCTGACAATATTTGAAAAAAGATTTTCGCATCTAATGTGTTACAGCAACACAATATTTTTCAAAGAGATTATCTCCAAAATCGGTATCGATAGATACTAGCTTATCCTTTTTACACAAGTTGTTGTAAGACAACCTTTCTACACATAAAGATGAATAGCAAATCCTTAAGGTAGATTTTGTAATCTCTCTATGTTGAATAAGAGATATTAGTTGGATACCAGTTTCCCGGGTCTGTGTGCTTCCTTACATCCAAGGATTGCGCAAGGTAAGGATGCACACTCCAATGCGGATAAGCACTGGGATGAGGATAATTCTCATCATACACTTCAGGAGGAGATCTTTCGCCCTTTTGAACACAATCATGTTCTTTTTCGTGGGTTCTGAACCCATCCTTTTTGTTAAGGGAATTGCGAGATGCAATATCCTTAATTACATCTTGTGCCCAGGATGGTATGTTCCTTTAACTTGAACCCGTTTTGTATAGATTTTTCCAGTCGACAGTTTGCTAACGTCTCTTGTTCAAGATGTTCTATATGTCCTCTTAAGATTTTCATCCCTTGTTGGAAATATTTTTCTAAACGCTTGTTCAGATATACCTCTTGACATGTTTCAATAAGAAGTTTCTCAATAAGGCTGTGAGTGTTCCAGCGAATGAGTAAGATTTTCACACTCTATAGTCTGTTGATGAACTTTATTGCATAATCTATAGCCAATTTTCACACTCTATAGTCTGTTGGTGAACTTTATTGCTATAATTTTCACACTCTATAACCAATTTTTGTTCTTCATAATCTATCAGATTATTTTGAAGATTAAGTGTTTCTCGCTTTCCTTCACATATTCTTACATTCATTTTAACAATAAGTTCTAGGACATCATCTAGACTGTCAATGGATTTACCCTTTTCTGAAATTTTTTCAATATGTTTGAAAAAGCTTTCCATCATTTTAGCAAATTCAGAACTCGGGCTAACAAGTGAATTGAGTCTCTTTACAGAAGATTTCTCAAAATGAATTGGAAATGAGTCCAAACCATGTTTCTTAAGTTTCGAAATCATCCCTTTTTGATCAAGAACCTGATTCATAATCAAATTATTTGTCAGACTTTTCTTTGATTTTCGAATAGACTTTCGAGACCAATTTCCATTGGTTTTCCTTGTGATCTTACTCTCATTATCTTGACTTACCTTAACTGAATCATCCTTTGGATTCATTCTTAAAGGTTGGATCGCACCAAACACAGATTGTTAGAGCTTTTCGTGTTTGCCTGCTCTGATACCAATTCAAAAGGCGAGGGTACCCAAATATACCTCAAGCTAAAACTTTTCCTACCTATAAGTCCTTTCTCTGAAATTGATTGTCTATGGACTGAGTCGAGACGATACAACTAATCGGTTCACACTTCATGTGATCGTCTATGGATACGAGATCGAGAAAATACAACAACGAAGTATGTTTACTTGATACCAATGTTCGGAGTTAACCAAACACAATAGGATTTCTTATCAAGTAAATAGGAATTAACGTTTGTGTAATTTACTTTAATTATAATAAAACAATTATAATGCGGAATATAAAAGTAAATGACACATCAATATTTTGTTAACGAGGAAACCGCAAATGCAGAAAACCCCCGGGACCTAGTCCAGAATTGAATACTGTAACACCCCGATTTTCGGTCCCGGATCCTGCCGGATCTCATGCCCGAAAACCCAAAGTGCTACTTCGATACCATAGCCGAAGCCCGTCTACTAAGCCCAAGCTCGTTAAGTAATTCATTTGGGCCTAATTAATTTATGTTCATCTTATCATTTCAATCGCAGCGGAAAACTTAGAAAATTTATTTGGGAAGATCTGACCGTTGATTTAACCTAACTTTAAAGCCACCAGAAACAAAAAACATTTTTGTTCTGATATAAAAATATCAACATTGCTCAAGTCTTAAGATTTAATTAATAAGCAACGATTTCAATACTAAATTGTAAAACTGAAAACAGACAAAGGTAGATTCATAGAGTTTTACAGGTTTCATACGAGTTCCAAAATTCATGATATTTACATTGATTGATCCAAACTGTAGATACTATTAGTTATAAGTTTTCCGGGATTTTTAAATGAAGTTTAATAACCTATGACCATGGTCAAACACGAAGTTGACCAGCACTGCAGAAAATCAAAACTGTGATAGTCTGTTTTATAAAAATTATATAAAATAGCACATAATTCGGAATTGAATGAAGCTTGACATTTTGGAAAGATAAAAGATAGCTGTTGACTTCTTCAGAAGACACTAAGTTCTAAAAATCAGATGATCATAATCTTGAAATAGGATATTTAAGAGACATTTACAACTGTTAACTATTTCCTGGATTTAATACGGGTACAAATAATTATTTTAAAAATATGTATACAACTCAGAAAATTCTACAATTTTTATCAAATTTCCCTTAAGATGTTTTACATTAACTACAAAAATAATCATACCAAAAACGGTTAGAAATTTAAAATTAAAATCAGTAAACTCAACGTCATACAATATTTTACAACTTTAAATCTAAGACTAATTACATCTTTGAACTAGAATTTTACGCATAAACAACAATCTTAAGGACTTAAAATTATTCTCTAGGATCCACGTTGATCAAATCCATGTTATGCATTAAACCTGGAATTTTTTGTCATAATACGACGTGAGTTGTGACACTCAGTAGGAAAAGAAGCAACAAAACATTTTATGAAACATTTTCAATTCCTTTTAAAAACAACTAGCATGACTACCAGCATCACAAACACATGGAAACACCACATCAATAAAAAAAACAATCAAATCAATCAATCCGCTCGCCCAGGGAGACAATATCAACAAAAGAGTCAAATCATTCAACTGCTCGTCCCAGTGAGCTCCACGTGGGTTTAGGGATTACTGCCCAAGGATAACTTGTATCCCATCTAAGAAACCTTTAGGGATTACGTCCCATGAACCGTAGCCCAAAAACAAAACCATAAACAGACTAACATCCATATTATCATCAACCATGACAAAAAAATAAATAATCATTATATCTCAAAAAATAATGAAAAATATGCATCTAAATAACAAAAAGAGTTTTGGTTTGTGGGGCGCCTACCTCAATCACTAGCAAATAATCCTAATAGAAAACCTCAGAAGAAATAAGTCTTTCACGTCCCTAGCTATTCGTCTGTTCTGATGTTTTCTTTGGTTTTGTGCGGAAACAGAAAACTCAGAACTTAAAGCTTTTATTTTTTTCTTTTTAAAACCCTAGAAGCAGTCTTTAAGTATATATATACGGTGTCGGTGGAATTATTTCTAGTCAACATCAATTCTTCCAAAACGTAGGCATGTAACAAATATGGTTTAAGCAAATCTCATCTTTGACCGACTTAATATGGGAAACTATGTTTTCATCTCAACCAAATTTACTTAGTGCACATACAACCAATCAACTATTCAATGGGAACCGAACACATAGCAAGATGACAATTACTAACCAGTTATAATTGAGTTGTGGCAAGATGAAAAACAAGAGAAGATGGTAACATCAAAGACATTTTCAAAACACATTAGGCTTAATCTTTATCTAACTAGTGGAGCCTCCCACGTAACCAGTTAAAATTATTTTCCCCACCAATTTCTAAGGAAACTCTTAATATAGTTCACCATCAGTAGGACGTCACCACGTGCCAATATATATTTAATTAATCTAATTCCACATTACGGAGTACACTGGCTGATTTTGTTTCATAATAATAATGTGTATAGTACATAGTCAACCAAAATCTAACATAGAAGACCTCCTCTATATCTAGTTAAACCGAAAACGGCATGTGTCCAATACTAGCCACTATATAACAACTTAAGGCAAAATATAATAATAAAAATATTATTATAAGAATGATAATCAAGTAAATCCTATAAATTAGAAAGGGTCATTTTTCCATAAATTAATATATACTAGGCAAGATATTTACTACCAAGACTTTATGACTAAAATACCTTTGAAACTGGGACGGATATTAAAAATACTCTCAGGATTAAGCCGCTAAACAAAATTACACTAATTTCGTACAGTTGAGACCAAGTAACTAACCCCTATAGTTCACCTAGTTCCTTATGTATTCCCACGCCTCCAACTTATAAATAAGTCACGTACTTGGAACAATTCCTTTGGTTCGTATTCCAAACAATAAAGGAACAACAAATCTGTTTGGTATCAACTCTATTCAGCCAAGTGATATGATTCGGACAAAGGCTCTTCCGTTTATCTCAACATAAACTCATTCATCAGGTCCTTTAGATCTATCTTATGTTCAATCACCCAAAGGTAATCGTTTAAGATTAAGCCAATAACACTTTTAATCCGAAGAATCGTGTTGATGCCGATCTACTCAATTAATCAATCCAACCTACCACAAGGATATACCGATTATTAATTGGATCCTCTTTTATCGAAACAAGTATTTTGCACACCAAAGATTATAAAACCTAAGTCAGATCTTCAATATCTTCTTTGTCTTCAAATCTTCTTAAATCTTCAATAAAAACCTGCACACAATCACTTGAATCTCTTGTGATCAATCACGCACAGAACATAGTCTGTTAACAATGGATTATCAAAAGATCATCTTTAGAACTAACAACATTCTAAAGATCCCTATCGAAACTCTGAACTAGTTTAAGTGAATCTTATATCAGAAGAGAAGATTCTCAAGAATAAACAAACTAGGTGCAATCAGATTTCAACCACCGTTAGTCAATCAAATCAATTGAAAACAAAAGATAAACCGAAATTATCTAGTTTCCCACCAACGGTGCATGCTAGAGCTTCTCAATCCCAAAGAATACTTTAAACTGAGTGGCCGTAAGAGATTTCGCCTAATTAGGTTACTCTCCTCTCCGAATAGGCGGCTACACCAGTAACAACAACAAAAGAGTAAATCTGTTGTTACGAAGGATTAGTTTGCTAGAAAGGAAAACTTCGAGTATTTATAGACAAGGAAGTTTGGACACCAAGGAATTTCCAAAACCGAAAATATTCTCAAGATATTCATTAAGGCACATATTCGGTGTTCATAATTCCTGGAAATGCTCTGTCCAAAAATAATGATCGAAATCTCTCGGAAAATCTAATTAGTAAATGCACATTACTAATTCTGTAATATCCCTACAAAATGAAATTAATAACCTTAATTAAAAGATTCTTAACTTACTTATGTTTCGATCCTGGGATTCTCTTCCCTTAGCCGTTAAGGAATATCTTTGAACAATTAAAGAAATAAACATTCACAGCACGTGTTCAAAGTTTGTCAACATCTTTACTTTGTAAGTTCTCTTTCACGCTTACAACCTTGAAACCTATTTTCCACACTTCCAAACAAGTTTAGAATTGGTTCATCTGACTTTCAAGAACTATGTGATTGATCAAACCAACATTCAATCATAATCATGGGTTTACAGTTCTACCAAAACAAGTTTCGGTTCTACCTCCATGTGAGTACTGTGCACAATCACACTAGATTTCCAAAAATTCGGTTGACTAGGTTCCCCACATATATATGGTATCTAATTTATATGTGTTGCACATGTCCATAGGATCGGTTGCCCTTTGCCTAAAAACGTGTTGCACATATCCATAGGATTGGTTGCCCTTTCTGCTATAAACCTTGCTGCATCCCATACAAGGATCGGTTCCCTTTGATGTACTGCACCCTTTACAAGGATCGGTTCCCCTTTCCTTTTAATTGGCCAGATATACAAAATCCGATCATACCACAGGTGATTACTTAAGATCGGTTTTACTAATAAAAGTTATACCAATACATAAGTCAGGCCTTTGTGAATAGTTCTACCAAGAACACACCAAGTTGTGAGCGGTTATACTCTATTATACATATTGGTTGATATGCAATGAATAACAAAACCAATAACACATGGAAATATTTTTTTCGGTGCACAAACAAGTTTATGAACTTACTTCCTTAGAACACATGTAAACATTGTTCCCTAGGATGAAATCCTCACCTCATACCCATACATAATCACAATAGCATTCAAATGATTATGTCGATGTCTTATCTACAAAGTTTAATGATTAAGCAATAAACCTCGTATTGTATTCCTTAATACTACGTCTATCTAGAGTTCAAATATGCTTCACAATTATGCTTTCAATATGCACGACTTGAAAGATACGTTAGGGAATGAAACAGTTCATGTAAAATATCACTAACCTCAAGTGGAAGGATGATTGTTGTCGTTGTAGCTCCTTGCTTCTTCACATCTTCAAGACTTCACAATACTTGTAATGTCTCATATCCCAATATTTTCAAGCTAACCTATACGAAGTTGACTCTAGTACATAATCAAGCGACTCTTAACATGAGTTTTGATTCACTAAAATATGACAACCAAACTTGACATACCAACGCTTGGTAGGTTCAACCGAGCAATGCTCTAACAACGGCCTTGAGGAAAAAATCAAAGGCAAAGCCCTATTTCAGATCCCACTAATTTATCACAAAAATAAATTTAGGGGAAAAACTAAAACAATGTTAAAAACATAAATGCCAAAATCCTAATTTCGCAACAAGATTATAACTTTTCTTAAGTTCAAAACGAGTCATCTACAGATAAAACTAAAATACCAATTACCTTGATTACAAAATTTGTTTTTTAGGGTTTTGATAAAGATGGAGTTGCAGGCTTCGATCGAAGGAGAAAAAAACGAATTGGTTTACACAAAACAGGTTTGAGAACTGATTGGTTGCTGGTTATGAAGAAAAAAAAACTAAGTTCTGGTTCAAGTTGCAGATCCAGAAAAAAAGAGGAGGTAACGGGGATTTTGGTTGTCGAGAATCAAGGATGTATTGGACTTAGGTTTTTCCGCTAGGGAGGCACGTCATCCACTACTTTTGGGTTCTTTATCAATTTAACTATCAAAAATAAAAATAAATTATTAAAATCAATTTAATAAATATATTTTCAGACTCAAAATTTTTATAAATTTATTGTTAATACTTTTTACCACACGTATGTGGAAAGAACTATAGTTATCGCTGTATCACTAAATTATGTGAGGCAAGAACTGAGCTTTTGCCTCAATTTTTTCCGGATGTGTTTCAGTGAGGCTAGAAGTCACCTGTTGCCGCATTATATATGAATGTGTGGCAAAGAAGTGCGGCAAAAGACTCATTTTTTTGTAGTGTAAACATTGAGGGTGAAAGAGTAAATATACTGCGTGTGTAATCCCACACATGTGGGATATTATGTATTTGACGGTTTCTTTCTCTCTCTAAGATAGATTCCTTATTTTTTTCCGTCATGGGACAGTCCCCAAACCAATCAGTAAAAATGGGACATATTTCCAATTTTCCCTTTTTTCTTCAATAAACAAGTACCTTAGCACGAAGAAATCAGCGATTCTGAAATCATGTTGATCAAAATACAAGATGAACCAATAGATGGATTAGCAAAAACAGCATCCACATCACTTCAAAAATTGAAAACCCATATCCAAAACCATGAAGATCTCTTTTTGTATAAAAACAGAAACCCAGTAGAAATCGCCGAAAAAGGCTTGAGAATGGGAACTAGGTTATGTAGATCTTCCAACAACCACCCCACCTTAACCGTAACCACTTCAATTGAAAATCGATGCGAAGAACCCGTCTCTGTGCACCCAAGCAAAACTAGAAACCCCACGAAACATCAGTCGATATTACCCACTAATGGTGAAGATAAGATGCAGAACTGAAAAAGTGAGAAACACAAATCAAAGGAACAAGAATTAAAGAATAAAACGAGAAGACAAAGGAACTCCTAATGAAGAAGAAAATGACTAATCTATATACCCTAGCCTCCCCAGATCTGGTCTTAGAGACCAAATCTGAGCAGGGAAAACTTAGGTCGGAAGGGGTTCAGTTTAGGGGAAAAAGAGTACCAGAGAGAGGAGAGAAGGTGTTTACTCCAAAATGACAGAAATACCTTTTTGATACCATATAAAATTATTATGGGAGCGGATCCCTTAATATAATTATTTTGACTTAATTTTTCACTTAAATTCCTGGCCATAGATCAATATATATCCAACCGTACGATATATATGACCTAACATGGTTAAAATTTGGTTAAGCTTGGCTCCAGCCAAGCCGATAAATGCTTTTTTTATCATAAACACTTTAGAAAAAATATTTTGTTACGTAAATATATCACATAATATGATTTTTGTTAGAGGAAGAGCAAAATGCGATCTGAGGAATGCAAAAATCGTAGTTGACTCATTGATTATCCACGATTCAAAATGTTTACACAGTTCGGAATAAAGTAACCTTGTTAAACACAATTTCAACGCAAAGCCACAATCCAACATTAATGATTAACCTAATGGAAGATGTTTGTTTCATGAACTTATATCCATGTCGCTGTACACCACCACTACCCCCTTCTGATAATTACCAACTTCTACATACTTACAGCATTTCCAGATGTTAAGCTAATCTTTTTTAGTTTTTTTTCCTAACTCTGTCAAAAGTCAAAGACCGAAAAGAAAACCAAGGTTGCGATCTGTTCTTCAATATGTTTCATTGTAGTTTTCGATAATTAAAATTACTTACTAGAGTAACAGATTTTATGAGCTCTTTCCCAATCATTTCTACCATTTAAAACCCAATCATTTCTACCATGTAGAAAACTGGTGCCGAAGTTGAATCGTAATCGGTATTTATAAAATTCCAGTAATCAAAGTTTTTTATCTGATGGGATCTCTTTTCTGATAGAGGATACCCAATTGAATAAATGATACATCTGACAGAATTTGCGAAACACTTCTTGCACAAGTAAATCGTTAATCTCTAATAGTGGCGGAGATTGAGCAAGTGATGGCGGTGGCGTCATGGCAGTGATGGTGGTTCTGGGTGCTAAAGCGGCGATGAAACAAAAATGTTGGAAGTTCAAAGTTTAGGTTAATCTGTTTAGTGAGCGTGCGAAGAATCCATGTTTTATTAAGGTTACTAGGTCTCAACCCGTGTCGTAACGGCACGGGTAAGGATATGTGTTTCAAATATATCCATCGATTCATACATGTCGTAATTGTCTGAGAAAAATCGAACGGATCGATCCATGTCTAAATGTTTTGAGGAGTTGGTTAATAAACATGTCATTTTCCTCGAATCTTTTAATATTGTGTATGTAAGTCATACAACACTTTGGGACAAACGTAGTTAATAGTTAGAGAAAATTCTATGTGCAGTTGAACGTTACTTCGTTCACTACTTCAAAAAAAAATCATCAAAGGTCATTCACCAAACTTGTAACAAAACTAAAAACACCTAAAATTACTTTTAAATCAATTAGATTAATCTTGCAAAATTTGTTAGCACTGGAATTTAATTTTTCTCTTTGATATAAATTGTTGGGTTCCCAATTTACATAGATTTGCGTTTATTCATTTTCCTAAAATTATAATAATATTTAATTCTTGATCCATTTTTTCTTGTCTCTTTACCTATTATCATAAACTATTTCTCAAGCATGCATAGTTACACGAAGTTAGGGAAAAATGACAAAAATAAAAATCATGACAAAAAAGGGGAATAAAGAGAGATGTGAGAAATTGAATGAATTACAATTAATTCACGCGTAGCCTTGCATGAAGTAGGGGAGAAATAATGACAGAAATATAAACCATAAAAAAAGGGGAATAAAGAAAGATGTGAGAAACTGAACCGATTACGATTAATTCGCGTGTAGCCTTGTGTTTGGTCAATTTTTTTTATAGGTTTCAATTTTCTTCCTGCCCCGCTACCCGACAAATCTTAAAATCACAACATCTTCTTTTTTGGAAAAATCTAGCCTTTAAAAAAAATTAATTTTAAAAAATAAAATAAAAAGGTAATGTGAAAACTAAAATCAAATTAAAAAAAAAAAAGAAAATTGACCAACGGTGACTAAATAATTTACTATCTTAGGACACCTTTTCTCATCCTACTACCACTACTTATTCCACCACCACATTATCGTCACCGCTCTACCAGTCTCACCAATACCCACCACCATTATCCCCACCGTCGATCCACCACCACCACCACCCACCATCAAAACCAACATTAGTGATTAATTTAACTATCTTAGGACCCATTTTCTCACCCTACTACCACTACTTCTTCCACCACCACATTATTGTCACCACTTCACTAGTCTCACCAATACCCACCAACATCACCACCGCCCACCATCACAACCACCATTAATGCTTACTGATATGGTAAATATCAAATAAATTTAATCATGTATCAACAAATATATATTCATTTTATTAATTAAAAAAACATTTATTATGAAATATCAATTGAATACATATTATTAAATTTTAATTAAACGTGATCATTTATAGCGGTAGATTTATGTTCTGCAAGTATAAATGTGATCGTTTTTTATCTAGCCTAACTTGTCGAAACTTGGTTTTGCATTCTGGAAATGTAACCAATTTTATTTTAATACTAAAAACAGTGATTTATTTGACCGGGTACTATAAATAGCTGCGATCCCATGTGGGTGATCCAGCGGTCATGATCATATTGTCTTATATGATTTAGTATCCTCCTCAAAATATTTGTGTTTTGTCCTTACCAGTTGTGCTAAACAGCCAACTACATCCATCACAATAAAATGTTGCCCATTTGTAAAGACACAAAACTATTGTCGTCCACTATTATTTACTAACATCCACCACCGTACGTAAAAACCAGCAATGCCCACTATTTTTTCCACCACCAGTAGTGTTACCACCTCTACCACTCACAAATACTCCCCACTGTTTTCACCACTCACTGCTTCTTTTACTACCACCATTAAAAATAAGTAATATAATTTTTAACTGGGGTCACTATATATAGTGCAATGGTAAAGCTATTGGGTGATGATACCAGTTACATGAGTTCGAAACTTGCCAGCACCAAATTCTTTACCGATCAATATATATATATGTAATTTTTAATAAACTTATTTATTAATAAAAATATGTATTTATTAGATTCATTAAATGAACATTTATAACGAAAAATTAATTAATCATTCATCATTAGAAATTAATAGGACACTAATTAATAAAAATATTTATAGTGGTTAGTTGAAAAACCACGGCCGTAGATTTATCCCTCCTAGATAAATCTCGGCCGCTCTTTATCTACCTTAACTTAGCCAAACTTTGTTTTGTATTTTAGATTATTTTTGTCTGAGTGGCACAAAAATATTAAATCGGTCCAAACAAATGAGTTAACCACGATTTCTACATTCCTCAAATTTCATTTTGCTCTCCCTTTAACAAAAATCCATAATATATTTGGATTCTTATTATTGAGTTTGCAGCAAAGATGAAAAATAGTTTTGTCAAAACCTAATACTAATATACTGTATACAGAAACATGGACGTCAGGGATAACGCATATGATGATGGAAAAAAGGAAGATGATCATGGTGTTACAGCAAATACGGATGCTTCGGAAAAAAAAATCCCCAAATTCTAGAGATGTTTTGGAGGAGATATCTAATCAGTTTTGGAGGAGATATCTACTCCAATCAAAAAAGGTAATACTAATGGAGTGAAATTTCGAGCCCCCCTCACCCCACTACACATTTGGGGTTATCTTCATTATGTGTACGCTATCCTGAACCTTTCGATCATGTGCAGAATAAAATCTGACAGAATCACTACTCACTGTGGAACCATCTTAGCTTTTGAAGTATATAGTTTGAACGAAGGCATTTAATCACAATGTTATCTATCATAATGTAATACATAGATGTGCCTATGCGACGCCTTTTAATCTGTTTGTCAATCAGAGATAGTTCCTTGAAATTTTAGCTAAATTAATAGCTAAAGAAACAATTCATTCACAATATCAACAAACAGTTATATCGGTTAACTAATTGTGCGTTTAAGATCAAAAAAATGAGTTATCTAACGTCTGAATTACAAAATGTGGGGGAAATGATAATTGAAGACATGGAGGCTCCACTGATGTTGAAGTAGTCAAAAGAGAAAGAGATGTTCCTTGATGTACGTAACAAAATCATTTATTTCCATGATAAAGAGGCATTTATCGGCTTGGCTTGAGCCGAGATAAACCAAACTTTAACCATGTTAGGTCGTATGTATTGGACGGTTGGATATATATTGATCTATGGCCAGGAGTTTAAGTGAAAAATTAAGTCAAAATAATTAAGTGAAGCGATCCACTCCCTACTAGTATATATACTCTTTTGGCTAGGTTACTCATGAAACTCGCTGGTAGGCTAGCACAATAACCTATTCAATTAATGTAGTAGTATGTCGTTGGAACTTAGCTTGTTAGGCTTTCAGCTAGTCTCAATTATTAGAGGAGAATGAAATCATTTTCAGATTTTGTTTTCTCGCTCCTCTATTTTCGGATCTACTTTATCTCTATTTTAGATAGTACGTACCTACCACATATGTTGGGTCTTCTTCAAGTCTTAGCACTTCTTCAAGAAAAATTCCATACAAAGGTAATACATGCAAATGCAGAGTTGAATGTTCATGAACAAATTAGAAAAGAGACTAAAATACATGTGCTCGAGCAAGGTTGTACATACTATGGAGGAAAAAAGCTTGAGATGGATAAAACACTAAATATTATTCGATACACAAAGATTCACAGCTTCACTTAGTTGCAAGGTTGACTGGTTGAGGACTACCAACAATAGATTGTTTGTGTAGAGGTGAACGTTAGTGTACGTGCAAATAAAATTGTTGTTGATGATGTCCGGTTGTTCATTAATATGTCTTCGAAATTGATTGATGGTGCGAGTACTTTCAGTCATAAAAACATATTTATATCACAAAATTGGTCAAAAATTCCAAAATAAACAATTCCTGAAATAGATTTCTAGCTTTTAATATTGTTTATATAGCCAAAAATCAGAAATATACTGTTCAATTAGCCAATTTGGATATTTCACCCAAAATATTTTTTATTAATTAACCTGAACAGACAAATATGTCCCTATCTTCTTCAAATATTTACTGGGTTAGTAAAGGTTGGAAAAAAAACAGAGTACTCTACAATCTCAGTAAAAAACAGAGTAATCTCCTTTAACATGTACGAGATTTTCAGGGTAATTAGTAAAAAATATTCAACACAACAACTACCACAACAAAACCTACTCAGAGCTTTATCATTTTACACAACAACTACCACAACAGAACCTACTCAGAGCTTCTACGTACGCATAATTACAACCATTTCAGTTGACTATCGATTCCAAATGATGTCATCACCAGTCCACCTACTTCCACGATAAACACTACTTCATGAATAACAGCAACACCAACTTCTACTTGAACTCGATCTCAACAAAAAAGAAAATATGAAGTAACATAAAACAGAGTAATCTCAGCAAAAAAACAGAGTAATCTTAGCAATATAAAACAGAGTAACATAAAACATGTCAATCTCATAAAACTGGGTAATCTCACAAAACAGAGTAGTCTCATAAAACATAGCAATCTCAGCAAAAAACAGAGTAATCTCATAAAACAAAGTAACATAAAATAGGGTATGTGTATACTCCACACAACAATTGGAAAAAAAACAGAGTAATCTGCAATCTCAGCAAAAACAGAGTAATCTCCTTCAAAATCTAACAAGTGAAACAGTTACAGACAGGAAAATCAAGATTTTTCTCATACAAAATCTAGATATTTCTTCTAACAAGAAACAAATATTTATGCACATGTGAAAAGAATGACAACAATACCTGTAAAAGTGCTCTCAAAGACAAACTACACCTATCATTTGTATACTTATATATGTGTTTGGTAAAAGGTGGCATTTGATGTAGAACACCACAATCATTACAACCCCTGCTTTATTGAATCTACATTCTTGATATTTTTAGCTTTCTTGCCTATCATTTGGCATCTAAATTATAAGAATGTGAAGAGTATGCAGATAAGTGATTAACACAACAATCAGAAGTACCATTTTATTGAAAGAAAATCAATTCAGAGTAAAGAGTACACACATAATTAAACTGTAAGCTTTAACTTTTATTAAAACCATCACAAAAACACAAACCCAACATATGGAAGACGTAAATCAACATTAAGGTTTTATCATTTCACCTTAAAGAACTGAATTCCAGTTTCAGAGAATACCATAAGAACAAATATAAAGTTGATGATGCATACACTTCCAAAGTCGCTGCAGTTTTAAAATTTTGTTTTCATCCAAAGCAGGAGCAACAACTTGAAGCAGAAAATATCAAAAGCATAGAAAAAATATAACCCTTACCCTGAGGCTAAAGTGAGACTGAAAAAGTCAAAGGCTGAGTTCCAACTTTTGCAATGCATATCGAGCTAGTGGAGTAGTCGGGTTGGACTAAAACAAAAACAAACGTATTAGAAACTAAACCAGAAACACACTTCATGATTAAAATAATAACGATAAGGTAAACGTCTTTTACAACCTTAGTAATATCTTCTCCTCTTCTATTAAAAGTAATATCTTAAAAACGTTATATTACATTTTAAAACTAGATGAAATTGGTTTCATCCTGAGTATTTTGACAAAATTAAGTTATATGAATGAGTAAACTATATGAAACTGGTTTCATCTTGAGTATTTTGAAGAAAATACAATTATATATCAGTCTATAACTAGATGAAACCAGTTTCATCCTAGTATAACATGGATGAAAATAATTTCAGGTCGATCCAAAACAGAATGATATCGGTTTCATCCTAGTACAACATGGATAAAAAAAAAATTCAGGTCAATCCATAACTACAACTAGATGAAATTGGTTTCATCCTGAGTATTTTGACGAAATTAAGTTATATGAATGAGTAAACTATATGAAACTGTTTTCATCTTGAGTATTTTGACGAAAATACAATTATATATCAGTCTATAACTAGATGAACCAGTTTCATCCTAGTATAACATGGATGAAAATAATTTCAGGTCAATCCAAAACAGGATGACACTGGTTTCATCCTAGTATAACATGGATAAAAGCAATTTCAGGTCAATCCAGAACTATAACTAGATGAAATTGGTTTCATCCTGAGTATTTTGACGAAATTAAGTTATATCAATGAGTGATCTATATGAAACTAGTTTCATCCTGAGTATGTTGACGAAAATACAATTATATCACAGACTATAACTAGATGAAACCAGTTTCATCCTAATATAACATGGATGAAAATAATTTCAGGTCAATCCAAAACAGGATGATACTGGTTTCATCCTAGTATAACATGGATAAAAGCAATTTCAGGTCAATCTAGAACATATGAAACCAATTTCATGCTACTATCAAACATTGATGAAATCAATTTCAAAACAAACTAATTCGCTAATTTCATCATCACCATCATTTTTGAATGAACTTAATCATGGACACAACCACCACCATTACTGAATCAAGTTTTATTTCACAAGGACGGTATGGAAAGAACGCCTAGACTTGCTTCACTGTGGATCAAAAAGTTGACAAGGGAACTAACCAGGATGCTATGATTGTTAGGAAGAATTTCTCTTAACATGTATGTGAAAACAGAAGATAAAACAGAAAATCGAGAGAATTAAGGTAGTTACCAGTGAAATTGATGGAATAGAAAACCCTAATTTTGGTTTTAATGAATTTGAGAACTCTCCATTCAATTAGGGTTGCCGGTGTTTTGTGGTGGTGGCGATATCAATATTGACGATGATGTTGATGTTTGTGGTGGTGGGGGAAGGTGGTGGTGTTGGTTGTAGTTGTTGTAGATGATGATGGTGGTGGTTGTAGTTATTGTCGATGGTGGTGGTGGTAGATGTGGTTATAGTTGATGAAGGTGGTGGTGGAGAAAGAGAAGATCGAGAGCAGAAGAAGAAAGTTATGGAAACGGTGGAGATCGTGGAGAGGGAGATCAATATTATCTAGAGAGGGAGAAGAAAGGTAAGGGTAATTTAGTCTGTTCCCATTAAAAAGATGCTCTGTCCATATGACCCAGGCCGAATTTCTACCCATCCATTTGACCCAGAAAAAGTGTCATTTTGGCTATATAGCCCATTTTCTGTATTTATAACTGGAGGTGCTGTAGCAGCTCTGGTTACGCTGTTCGTTTCACTGATTACAGGTAACAAAGAGTACGTACGCCGAAGAGGCAATGCAAATTTTTTTACACCATCTTACTTGTTATTAACAACAGCATCACATTCACACATGGATCCTTCAGATGATTCACGGTAGGCACTTCCAAAATTGAGTATTGCAGATCAACGTCTAATTCAGTTACCCCATCTAGCTTCCACCTACTCCCATCAAGAAATATATCAATGTTTGATCGTTTCCTCTTCTTGTATCTTCATCCCATCCCAAAAATTCAGCTATAATAACAAACTGTGAACACCATTTTTCTAGCGTCACAATCAATCAATCAAAATGATATAGCAATATGAAAAATAAGAGGTAATTAGGAGATAACAAACAAGATATAAACATAAGAAAACATAAACACAAGTGATTTACGTGGTTCGGCTATGCCTACATCCACGGGGTAATGATAGTAACGATTTTATTACGTTTGGGTTTGATTACAGAGGTTATGAAGCCCCATTAGAGAGGGAATTCAGTGAAAGTGTTCAGTAACGAAGGTATATGAAGGTAAAACGAAATTAGGAGATCAACCCAACTATTATTCCCCTCTTCAGAGGTAGTGGATTTCTTACTCGTCCTTAGCTAACTAAAAATCTGTCCCCTTTTTCTTCCTTATCTTCTCCCTTTTTATAGAAAAAAGGGGTACTTCTTTATTACAAAAATGACATTCGCTTAGTTTCTAAACACTCTTGGAGTTGTTATAGTGTATTGCGCTGCTTTGTTATTATCTTGCTTCAGCTTCTAATCACCATACACGTGTCAAAGCATTTTATGGTGTATACAATTTGTCCTTTTTCTCGAGGGTTGTTGATGAAACAATCTTTGAGAAAAACACTTCCACCTGGTTCGTCATTGCATTGGTTGTTTCCTCCATTTGCTCTTGGTCGAGAGGCTTTTGCGCTCCTCGTGGAAGAACTAGGTGAAGAATATATCACGTCCTTGGTTTGATATATGTCAGTATCAAAGTAGATGAAGGTTCTTCAACCTATTCTTCACCGACTTGGATGATCTTCATCACCCAAGTCGATGGTATTTCATAGCGCCAATCGGGAAGCAACAACAGCTTGTTCATCATAGCATCAACAGCTTAGGGTACGTCTCCCACTAAGTAACATCTCTTCGACAATTGGTATGCATTAATGTAGAATGAGTCTATCGTTCATCCATGTGTCAGACTTTGGCTTAGCTACGCTTTGCATCATCTTCGTGCCTTGGAAAAATAAGAAAGAGATACCCAACATGACATGCCTTTTCTTGAGGGTTGTTGGTGGATGATGCTTGAGAAAAATAACTTATGCCTTGCGCTTTCATGCTTTTATCAGTGCTTCCTTCTTCTGACTTCTATGCTCTTTGCGGAGGAATTTCGGTGAAGAATATACTGCGTTGCAGTATATATACTTTCCTCTATTCTTCATCGAAATTCTGAAACGTCTCTGCAAACCAAGAGTTTAAATGTATTTTACCTTTTCTTTCTGACGCGTGATTTCTGGTACTTGGCTTGCCCCTTGTACACTTCGAGTTAAATGTACTTCGCAGCACTACTTTAACAACAACAACATTCAGTATCAGTGTTGTGTACAACAGCAGCGACTGGTTCATATTTTGGGTGTGTCACTGCGGCAATGGCGTCATATCAGCAATGGAAATTGTGAAGTTGTTCTCGTCTTTGGTATTGAGTGGGCGAAGATTGGGACAGAAGGCTCTTCAACCTTCAATCTTCTTTGTTCTCGTTGTTTCGTGATTGAACCAAGGAGCATGCTCTCGTCATTGTTGTGGAGTGCAGATGGGAATTTGTACTCTCTGTGGAGCCTTAAGTTGAGCGTGCCTCCCTTGCTAAAACCGTTAAATTTTTTAAGTAATAAGCATTATTGAATTAACGTAAAATGTTTTGAGCAATAACAAACTCATTTAATGCCTGTATGGTTGCTCTCGCCCTTGCATTGTGAAGATTTATGAATTCCTTGTGGTGATCACGATGAGTGTTCGAGACCATAGTGTCACGAAGGGATTACCTTGTGCTATGTTTGCGAACTGTCACCCGGTTGGCCAATTCCAGGCCAGGGGATTACCGAACGGTGGGAGTCTAAAGCATGATGGGTATCTCTTTCTGGTGGATGCCTCCCCCTGATCATACACTCATAGACACTTACAGGGGAGTCCGGAGAGATTGCACATAAGTGATTTCCCCATTATGGTGATATATGACCGGTGGTGCTTGCCTCGATTCTCAATTATATACGTCGGTATCCAAAAAGAGTGGTGGTGCTTGCCCCGGCTCTTTAGGATATGTGATATGCGAAATGAAGTTACGAGGTGTATGCATATGTATTATTTATGAAAATGTTTTCATGTGTATTTATAAAAGATATATTTATGCCATTTTCTGTGGTTAGAAATATTTTATAAATATATGCCTATGCATTTTAAAATGTATGCGAGTATTATCGAAACGTAAGGGATATAAATATTTTGCAAACTCTTTTAGCTGTGTGTTGTATGTATGCCCCTTTTGGTTTCGGAAGCTGGTTGAAGCTTGTGAAAGTAAAACTGATTGACCATATTTTTTACCGACTTGAGTGATCTTCATCACCCAAGTCGAAGAGCCTTTGTTCTCAACTTGCTAATGTGTTGCTCATTGATCAGCTTTATGTATCGCTGGTGGAGCTGGTATACTACATTGAGGTTTGAACTACACGCCGATTTTGAACTTCTTTCATCATCTTTATGAGACTCGGAGATGTGCCGCTTCGTACGCCCAGTTTAGTGTCTCCATGAGGCTCCTTCATCGAGCTAGTGCTGCATCTGACTTCAAAGCCTTTGGTTATCAACGTCCAGCTACTATGCTTCTTTATGGTAGAACTTTGAGATGCTGTGGAAGGTGGCTTCGTCAGTTATCTCTTGAGTACCAGAGTTGTGGGGTTTATGAATCCCACCCTTATGATCGGACTTTGCATCGTCGTCGGTTTTTGTATCTTCCTTATCGAATCTTGGTTCACCTCCGTAGGGTCTGAGTCATCGTCCGGGTTTGGTTCTTCGTTGAAAGATTCCTCTTCATCGTGATACTTGTACCTCATGTAGTTTTAACATCGGGTATCCGCATCATGGTACTAGGAGTCTGGAGCTATCATAGTTGTCGTCGGGTTTAAGCTACGATCCGGGTAAACCGAGATTCAGGTGTATTACGTCCGTCTTGACACCCTCGTTGCGGGATTTAACATATTCACGATTGCAATCGTTGCAATATTTTGTTGGAATATGTGGCGCGATGTAAACCACATATGTATATCTAGGATAGTCTCACATGGAATAAGAGGAAGTACATGTGGTGCCTAATAAGCTTGGGCATCTCCTTACATAGCACCGAGGCCTTTTAGATTAAAATCCCACACCTGGTGCAACAGGTGGTTAAGTGGGGACAGTATCGATGCTATGTGGTCGGGCTCAGAAGTAGGGTCTAGCGGTCCGTGAAGATCCTAACAACTGGTATCAGAGCCTATGGTTGGGACTACTGTCCGAACGGAAAAGTGGTTGTGGATGTCACCAGGTACGGCGCAGGTGGAGTCAGACTCAAGGTGGAGCAGGCAAGGCCCAAGGTAAAACTGGCGCTCAAGGTGGAGTTAATGTCGCACCTCATTAACTCAGGTGGAGCAGGGTTCTGTGGTGGGCAAGGTTGTGCTCAAGGTGGAGTTAGTGCTAGCCTTCCCATTAACTCAAGGTGGAGTAGGATTCCAGGGCGCGTAGTGACAATAATCATGTTCGATGGGTAAGATATACGGACGATGATCATATGGTCGAGTATGATTGAATTGGTGAGGTGGTTTAATCTCGCCAAAGTGGAGATTGTTGAAATATGTGGCAAGATGTAAACCACGTATGTATAGCTAGGATAGTCCCACATGGAATGAGAGGAAGTACATGTGTTGCCTAATAAGTTTGGGCATCTCCTTACATAGCACCGAGTAGGGGTGTAAATTTTGCCCGGCAGCCCGAGACCCAGTACCGTCTGCCCTGTCCCATGACAGCCCATGGGTAACCGTGGCCCTTTACGGGCTGGCCCGACCTAGCCCATTTAAATAAGAGGGCATGCACAGGCCACAATTCAAATTTTCTTGCCCGGCCCAATACCCTCCCTATTATCCCGTCAATGCTACCCGCCAATGTTATCCATTTACCTAACCTAAGTGACTGTTCCAATTTTGTTTTATCCTAGAATATACAAGGTACATATACTTAATACAGTCAACCCTTATAGTTTTCATATGTATTTCTTAACTTTAATTCCATAGGAGTCTAATTTTGTTAACCATATAGAGAAAATATTGAGCAAAATCTAAGGCACTTTCCTTTTCTGATGATTCAATTCAGGAAAAATTATAGGATGTTTGGTTTATCTTATTCCCATCTCAATTCTCGTATTTGATTATTAATTTTAAGTAAAACTTGTGTATTATTACTACTTTCTTTTTATTTTTAACAATATATATGTATAATATATATTTGTTTGTAATATTCAAGGCCCTCCCGGCCCTACCCTCCCGAGCCCAAATTACAAAACAGGTTTGGGTAGGCCATGGGTACTTACTGTAGATAAATAACCCTGCCCGCCCGGCCCTTTTAATTTCATGGATAAGAGATGTTCCGGCCCGCCCTATACCGTCCAATTTAATAAATAGGCCGGGCTACCCGGCCCGGCCCAATTTACACCCCTAGCACCGAGGCCTTTTAGATTAAAATCCCACACCTCCTGTAACAGGTGGTTAAGTGGGGACAACATCGGTACTATGTGGTCGGGCTCAAAAGTAGGGTCCGGCAGTCCGTGAAAATCCTACCAGATTTGACATTTTCATCATCGTCATGGGACTTGCATTATCGTCACTTTGGGTACCCTATCCTTCCTTGTCATGTTTGTACTGTTAATTTGCATTTGAGCTCCTGCGGTGGGGGGACTATCTTCGGGTTGATTTTGTCATCATCGGAGTGGAGGGTCTATCCAAACAGCACCATCGTCTGAGCTTATGCGTGTCTTAGGAGTTGTTGAGCTTGAGCACCGTCTCTGGACGTCATCTTTGCCATGCATCTCTGAATTTGAGCTGCTGCTGGTCCTTTTTGGTGCTGATCATTGGAGCACCGTCACTTGAGCATTCCACCAAATGAAGTCGTCTTTGAAGTAGTTTCTGACAGAGAACACCATTCTACAGCAATGACTATGAGCTTTGGGTATCGTACGGGACAACTGGTTGATATCCTGCTCCTCGATCTCCTTTCTTGAACTTGGGTTTGGATTATGTAGCAGCATTATCGTGTTGTATTCTAGACCATCATCATTGGAGTTGCATCATCGTACTGGAGGCTCGTGGTTATCTTTGGCTGGGAGGATGAAAGCTTTATCTTCGGAATGGAAGGTCAGAGCCGTCGTCGCCGTTATCAGATTTGATCTATGTCAGACCGACTGTGCTTCGGGTAATTTTGGTTATCGGAATTCGCATCGGCATATGGCTTTACGCCTTTGGACTTTCGCACACGTCTTCGTACTGTTAACACAACGTCACGAAACTTTGGCTCATCGTAGCAAAAGATTGTATATCATCGTCGGCCGACTTTATACCTTCGTTTGTTATGAAGCAGTGACATAGATCTTCGTAAGAGATGTTTCAGCAGCCTTGTCGTGTTATACTCTTCGTTTCTTGGATGCAAAGAGTACATGTTGGGCTTTCACTATTAAGGTACCTTGAATTGAGTTGTTGATTGTTTCATAGCATCGTCCCTGCTATGAATCCTACTTGGGAGATCATTCATTAATTTGAGCTGCGATTTTTCTTCACGTCATTTACTGGAGTTGCATCATCGGAAAGAGAATCGGATCTGCATCATCAGGCTGGGAAGCGGAGCTGCTTCTTCATCGTTGTATTTTGCTTTGTTGTCACAAAACTTCACCTCTTCGCTATTGAACATTGGTTCATCTTTACCAGACTTCACACTATCATGATATTTGTACATCGCGTAGAAGGTAGGTCAACCCATCGTCCTCGACGTCAGACCTGGCATCTTCATGCCATCGTCGATATCAGACTTCGGTTAAACCTTGGCTTTTAGCTGTATTCCAACAATAGCTGTTAATTGAGCTTGAGCTAAACTTTTTTGGTTGCCTCCACTGGCATTTTAGCTTGGTCATCCGACTGGGATCCGGACTGCAACGCTGGATTTGGGGAGTTATCATCGAACTGGGTTGATCTTCGTCAGAGGTATTATTGGGATGGGGCTTGCCTCTTCGTCGTCGGGCTTTACAACAACCCTGGAATGAATCGGTGCTATCATTGCTTGGAGGATCATTAATACCGTCGTTGGATTTGGTTCATTGTCAATGCTGATCGTCTTAGCTTGACTTTGGCTCCTTAAGAGTACCTTAACTGTCTTCTGCATCGCAGGAACCATGAATTGTTTCACGGACTTTGGTTAATTGCTGTTTGTGTTGCTCCAGCCGGGTCGTATTCGCATCGATGGTGCTGAAAGTTAATTTTTGCCCCTTGATTGTGGATTAGTTCTTCGGTTCCTTGTTGCGATGGGAGTATTCTTCCTTGCTAGCTTGTCTCCTGAATATAGCATTTCCACATCAACGATGAGATACTCGATAGCATGCCTCAGCAACAGGGATGCTCCACGTCGCAGATATATAGCCTTTGTCATTGCCGTTGGCATGTTTCGTAGCCTTTGAAGAGCCTCCGTTGCTACTGACTGAGCTACTCCTCATCATCTAGCAGGCGCATATCTACTTCTTTGATCCCTACTGGGTTCTCCCTGATGGATCCTATGGACGTTACATAGTATCGATACTGTCTCCACTTATTAGTCTCCACCTAGAACTCCGCATATCCCATGTGGGACTAATCTCATGATCACCGTTATGAAACATCTTGAGGTACACCTTGCTCTTTCATGTCCACAACTCCACATTGATTGGCACCACTTAGGTGTACTGCATGCCAAGCATGCCAACTCAATCTACCGTACACGATCGTCATCCATATACTACCGTCGAACCTGGTTACAATCAATATACGCCCTTGAGCCTTGGCCGCCACTTCGAGCTTGCTCCACCTGAGTTAGAGAGGGAGAAGATCTAACTCCACCATGAGCCCTAGCTTCGGCTTGCCATAACCATTCGATCTCTTAGTAGCCCTAGCTCTGATACCATTTGATGGATCCTTCGGACGTTAAATAGTAACGATAACTCCACCATGAGCCCTAGCTTCGGCTTGCCATAAACATTCGATCTCTTAGTAGTCCTAGCTTTGATACCATTTGATGGATCCTTCGGACGTTAAATAGTAAGGATACTGTCCCCATTTTAACCACTTTTGGCCAGACAGGTGTCAGATTTTAATCGAAAAGGCCTCGATACTATGTAGGGAGATTTCACACCTTATTAGTCTCAACTTAGAACTGCGCATATCCTATGTGGGACTAATCTCATGGGCTTGGGTCGAGCCAAATCCCGGACACTCCTTATCGTTGGTATGGCTTGTAGAGTTGTTATCTCAATGTCCTCCAAACAGCACCGTCGTTCCAGATAACGCCTGTCTTAAGATTTGCTGACGTAAGTTCCTTACATCTTCTTCGTCCAGCTTTGATTCGTCGTCTGGTTTACGTTGTTCAAAAGAGTTTGCATCGTCATTTGGTTTTGATGTCATCGCCATTGGGCACAGATCATCCAGTTGCTTGTGCGCCAACTCTATCTTCAGAGTCGAGCTTAGGCTCATCGTCTTCTTCGTCGTCAAGAATAGATAATCGTCTTTGTACTTTGGATCGTCGTGGAAATCTTTAGCTCTTCGTCCTCATCAGGATTGAACCATCTTCCTTGGGCTTTGCTTCGGGATTGTTTGATCATCGGTTCTAGACTTTGGTTCGTCGGTGGTTATGAAATGGCGGCTTTACAGCATTATTGGACTCGAGTCGTGAAGCTGCAGATTTTTGGTTGCACCATATGGCTCGGAATGGTCGTGAATGCTTCAGCAGTTAGAGATTGCATCCTTGTTAGAATTGCATCTTGGCGATCGGGTTTTGTACTATCATTTTTGGCGGTTTTGCACCTTCTTTTCCACGCTTTGCATCTTCGTATCAGAGTTAGGGATCGAAATTGCACTTTGGCTTATCGTCTTTTGAATTCGTCTCAAAGGTTGAGCATCGGTATCGAACTTTGGTTCACCTGCTTCAGAATTTGAATCATTATAGCAAGGCTTTGCCTTATCATCGTTTTAAGGCTTGACATCATCGTCACAGGTCCTCGTGTATCTTTTGCAGTGATGTAGGTCCAATCTCCAATTTGAACTGCTGCTCTCTCCACGAATTGAGTTGTTTAAGCTGGTCTGGATTTGCTGGGTCTTTCGTTTGAACTGTGGGAGCGATGACTGAAGCTACACCGAAGAATTTTATTATCATTGCATCGCCGTAGATGTCATGCCATTGGTCGCAGACCTGCGAAAAGATGAATAGAAAAACTTGCAGTTGGACGAATTATTGTCTGAGGCGATGATTTTGTTCTTTCAGCTTCGTATTTCCACCAGTGCAACATCGGGCTGGCCAGGACGCTTATCATCGAAACAGAGCAACATTATCGTACTTAGATTCTAACGGCAACAGCATCGGGTTGAGAATCAGAGTTGTATCATCATTGTTGGCTTTGGGTTGTCCTTTGGCTCATTGACTTTAGTTCCTCTTCATCATCGGGGTTGGACCATCCTTGCTGAGGTTGAAGAGCCTTCGTGATACTTTGGTAATTTACACCATCGTCGCAGGCATTGCCTCACCGCAGCTGCATCACTGTACATCGGGTAGCTCATTGTTCTTCTTGGTTTGGTCGGTTATTAGAACTACTCCATCGTCGCCAGGCTTATCTTCATAAGCACAAGGACCGGACCTATCATCAGAGCCTTGGATCCAAGCATTATCTTCTTAGCTCATTCGTTGGGATGCTGGTTCAAAGTACACACTAGAACAAAGGTTAATCAAAGGCCTACTTTTAACTTTATTGACTCATAAAAATTAGGAAGTAGGATAAGAAAGTACTTTTTAACAAGATAAAATAAAGAAGATAAAGTAATTTGACTTTTATAGTGACAAAGTAGATAAGATAAAGACATAAAATAGGAAGGAGATAAAGTAGTTTGACTTTTATACTGACAAAGTAGATAAGATAAAGACATAAAATAGGAAGGATAAAGTCATAAAGTAAGAAAGATATAGACATAAAATAATGAACTGTCATCTGACATTTGACACACTTTTTTTTCAAACAACAATAATCATCGAGTCACCTTTACATCAAAACGAAGGAAAATCGGAGACAATAATCATTGAGTCATTTTTTCGAACAACACAAAAGACAAGGTTATAAGGACCCATTTTAGAAAACTTCACCGAAGATTCGAAAATTATGGTATCAGAATGATGATAGAAGCCAGTACAAGGCTAAAATTAAGTTAGAAAACGAAAACGAAAACTTCATAGCATTTTAATTAATTTTCCAGCCAGTAATTACAAACAAGCCTTTGTCTTAAATACTAAGTCTAATCTTAAAAGAGATTTGAAGAAAGTAAATAATCATGGAACCACAAGGGTCTTGCAAAATGAAATATGTTGGGATGGGAATCAACAAAAATATTAAGAAGCACTTTCAATGATTCACTAAACCATTTATACCATTCAAAATTTATCAGTAGCTCAAAATGGAGGAGCTAACACAGATACAAATCAAAATATGAGATCGACGTGGCATAAAGGTACACACTTCACAGTAGCAAGGAAAAAGGGGTTTTCTTCTTCTAAACAAAACTTGCAAGAACTTATTAAAAGCTTAACAAATTATATTTGAGATATGGGTATAATAAATTCATTAAACAGAAAACAAGTTCAAAAGATTGATTCACTGGATCATCGTGAACAGTGACTTAAAAATCAGTAAAATTGAAAACTGATTTCAGAAACTTAACAAAAAGTTTGAAAAATTATAAAATGGAGGTAGAATAAATTCTTTACACAGTCCCTGTTTATAGCGCCAAATTGTGAACACCATTTTCCTAGCGTCACAATCAATCGATCAAAATGATATAGAAATATGAAAAATAAGAGGTAATTAGGAGATAACAAACAAGATATAAACATAAGAAGACATAAACACAAGTGATTTACGTGGTTCGGCTATGTCTACATCCACAGGGTAATGATAGTAACTATTTTATTAAATTTGGGTTTGATTACAGAGGTTATGAAGCCCCATTAGAGAGGAAATTCAGTGAAATTGTTCAGTAACGAAGGTAAAACGAAGGTAAGAAATCAACCCAGCTATTATTCCTCTCTTCAGAGGTAGTGGATTTCTTCCTCCTCTTTAGCTAACTAAAAATTTATCCCCTTTTTCTTCCCTATCTTCTCCCTTTTTATAGGAAAAAGGGGTACTTCTTTGTTACAAAAATGACATTAGCTTAGTTTCTAGGCACTCTTGGAGTTGTTATAGTGTATTACGTTGCTTTGGAGATGACTCAAGGCAACTCGACGTGCAACTTGCAGTGCAGGAGAAATCCGACATAACTCCAACCGCAGCTCAACCTTGCAAGCCTGTGGATGTTGGAATATATTCAGCAACCGAAGAATAGGAGAAAGCAAACCCGTTAACGATGATACAGATGAAGTCTTAACTACCATTGACGCCGCAATCAAGTCTCAAGTGGATTCTTCATTTTCTTTTCTTTACAGGTTTACAAATGAAGTAGTGTTAGATTTTATGAATATTAAGTTCTGCCGTTCTCATTCATTCACCTTGAATATTAATACAAGACCCCAAAACCCTAGTAAAGTTTAAACCTACATTATTGGACTTAATCTAAAGACCCACATTATTGGACTTAATCTAAAGACTTACCCTTACGGTCTCAATATCCCAGACCATATTCATGGGTCTTAATACCCTCCCTCAAGACGGAGCATGGAGGTCACACATGCCCATCTTGGACATAAGAAACTGAAATTGAGCTTTCCCTAAAGATTTAGTAAAAATATCCGCCAATTGCACTGTTGTAGGAGTATACGAAGGCGTGATAATCTTCTGTATTATAGCATCTCTAACCAGATGACAGTCAACTTCAATATGCTTCGTTCGCTCATGAAAAACTGGATTCTGAGCAATATATAAAGCCGACTGACTATCACATAGAAGGCGCATTCCATGTGTATGATGAACTCCCAAATCACGCAGTAATTGTTTCAACCATTTTAATTCACACGTAGCTGCCGCCATAGAACGATATTCCGCTTCAGCCGATGAACGAGAAACAATATGTTGCTTTTTAGTTTTCCATGACACCGGTGAATCTCCAAGAAGAACAAACCATCCAGTCAATGAGCGTCTAGTTAAGGGATAACTCGCCCAATATGAGTCACACCATCCTTTTAAATTAAGACCACTATCAGAGCGCAACAGAATTCCCTGTCCAGATTCTTCTTCAAATATCGAACCACACGAAGAGCTGCTTCCCAATGTGCTAGTCTTGGCCGTTGCATAAATTGAGACAAAATATGCACGTAATATGCCAGGTCCGGTCTAGTCACGGACAAGTAAATCAAACGACCAACTAGTCTTCTATACTTCTCCACATTTGTAAACCAATCTCCTTTGTCCAAAGAAAGACGATGATTTGTTTCCATTGGAAATTCTACAGGTTTTGCACCTAATAAACATGTTTCCATGATGATATCTAAGGCATATTTTCTCTGACATATATAGAAACCTTGTTTACTCCGAGCCACCTCCAAACCCAGAAAATACTTCAGTTTTCCCAAATCTTTCATCTTGAAACATTGTCCCAAGTATATTTTGAACTGATGAAGCGCAACCAAATCATTGTCCGCAACAATCAAATCATCAACATAGACCAAAACATTAAGCTGCATCTTTCCCTTGGTCATAGTAAAAAGAGAATAATCCGAATACGACTGTCGAAAACCATAACTCTTCAAAGCCGCGGACAATTTTGCAAACCAACACCGAGGAGCCTGTTTTAAACCATATAAAGATTTCTTCATCCTACACACCATATTAGACTTATCTTTAGCAAATACGGGTGGTATCTTCGTATACACTTCTTCCTCCAAATCTCCATGAAGAAATGCGTTATGCACATCCATCTGATGCACTTCGCAGTTCTTAATCGCTGCAACAGCTAGAAAAGTCCGTACTGTCGTCATTTTCGCCACTGGTGCAAATATCTCATTGTCATCCAACCCTTCAACTTGATGATTCCCAAAAATAACCAGTCTAGATTTGAGTCGCACCAACTGTCCCTTCTCATCATACTTTTCTGTACAAATCCATTTACTGCCGAGTGCCTTCTTTCCCGGCGGTAATTCTTCTAATTCCCATGTTCCTTGTTCTTCCAAGGCTCGTATTTCTTCTTCCATTGCTTCGCGCCATCCTGGATGCTTCATAGCTTCTTTGAAGCTTGCAGGTGCAGACCCAGCAGTAATTGCTGCAAGAAATTTTCTATGAACTGCAGAAAATCTATCACAACTAACGTAATATGTCAAAGGATACGGCGTACCTGAGGATGAAGATTGTGGAGAGTGAGTACAGGATGGACTATTTTCTCGTACGGTGTGCGTCACAAAACCTTTGAGTCGACTAGACGGAATCTTCTGTCGCTTTCCTTTACCCATCTCACCCAAATTAGCTTCATGCACCTCTTCATTTGAGACCACACGGTTCTCATTAATATCTTCAGGGTTCTCAGTAATGTCTTCTGGGTTCTCAGTAATATATTCTGGGTTCTCAGTAATGTCTCCTGGGTTCTCAGTAATATATTCTGGGTTCTCAGTAATGTATTATGGGTTCTCATTAATGTCTTATGGGTTCTCGGTAATGTATTATGGGTTCTCAGTAATGTATTCTGGGTTCTCAGTAATGTCTTCCGGATTCTCAGTAACTATTTCAGCCTCTCTCTGCACCATTTCTTCTACTCCTCTTTCTTCGTCATCACTCCAACACACATCATTCTTATCCCGAACTATCTCAGTTGGCTTATCAAGTACCCTGGATATGTAAGGAAACTGATGTTCATAAAACTCTACATCTCTTGAAACCAGAAATTGTCTTTTATCTAAATCATATACTTTCCACGCCTTTTTCCCAAAAGGATAACCAAGAAACACACATCTCCTACCTCGACTTGCGAACTTATCCCCTTTACTACTTTGATCATGCACATAACACAAGCAACCACACACTCTCAATTGATTGTATGGGGCCGGTTTCCCAAATAAAACTTCATATGGAGTTTTGTTGTTTAGAATAGCTGTAGGAGTACGATTAATCAAATACGCAGTCGTTAATGCACATTCTCTCCAAAAACGGAGCGGTAAATTTGCTTGGAATCTTAAAGCTCTTGCCACATTCATTATGTGTTGATGTTTTCTCTCAAATCTTCCATTCTGTTGAGGTGTTCCTACACATGACGTATCAAAAACTATCCCATTAGTCTTAAAATATCCACGCAACGCATGAAATTCAGTTCCATTATCACTTCTAACAATTTTGATTTCTTTACCAAATTGACGTTTCACAAGAGCAATAAAGTTAAGAAATATTGTTTCAACCTCAGTTTTGCTTTGAATTAAATAGATCCACACACCTCTTGAAAAATCATCTACTATTGTCATAAAATATTGAGCTCCAGAAGACGAATGCATCTTATAAGGGCCCCATAAATCTATATGAACCAAATCAAAACTACAACTGGATTTACTCAAACTACTAGCAAAGCTAATTCTACGATGTTGAAACAAATATCACAAGCATCATTATTCTTCTTCAATAATCTACCCACACCTGGTAAATGTTGTAACACTTTCTCTGATGGATGTCCCAATCGTCGATGCCACAGCTCATACGTATCATTACTAACCGCAAGCACTTTAACTGGAGGAACACCACAGAAATATATAGTTCACCTCGTCGCTCACCCACTCCAATCACCTTCCTCGTCAACCGGTCCTGTATAAGACATAAATTGTTAGTACATTGGACATTGCATACTACCTCATCAATGAGCTGTGTAACTGAAATTAAGTTACAAGTTATCTGTGGCACATAAAGCACATTGTCCAATCTCAAACCACCAGGAAGAACAACAGTTCCTATTTTCTCAGACTGGGCATGTTTTCCGTCTGGCAGTCCCACAGAGCATGCTCTAATATCTTACACATTTATCATATCATCTCTTTTACACGTGAAATGATTTGTAGCTTCTGTATCTATAATCCAGGATGTTTGATTTGTCTTACCTTGTAGCTGGGAACTGAATTTTCTTGAATTTAAATATTCAAGCACCTTGTGGACCTGACTTGCAGTCACGCCCGTTAATCCTGATCGATCTACTGAAGAACCAGCGCCAGAATGAGTTGCCGCTGCTGCTGAGATGTTCAAATTATGCGCACGTACATTGCCCTGTCCTCTACCTCCTCTGGTTCTCTACAACTTTTCCTCTTTTTGATGATTCTGTATCATCCGCCATGTTTACTGGATTAGGGTTCTCGGGTTCTTGTTAATCAACTCTGGCTCTTGATGCCATGTTAGATTTTATGAATATTAAGTTCTGCCTTTCTCATTCATTCACAGTGAATATTAATACAAGACCCCAAAACCCTAATAGAGTTTAAACCTACATTATTGGACTTAATCTAAAAACCCACATTATTGGACTTAATCTAAAGACTTACCCTCACGGTCTCAATATCCCATACCATATTCATGGGTCTTAATAAGTAGTCTCACTACCAAGAACAAGAAAGTATACTCTAATGACAAAGGAACGTGCTAATAACCAAAGGAGCTGCAGGAAGGAGCTTAATCAACCTCAACTGTTGCTGCTATGTACCTGCGGCTTGCCAACTTCATTGTCAACGACGCTGCAACGCCACAATGCAACCGCAGCGTAGCCTGGCATAATGGTGCTGCAATCTGACATATTACCGCAACGTGGCCTGGTTCAATGTTTCGGCCCCCATGCTGCTATTACCCCAACGTGCCTGAAGCTGTAACACAGTGCTCATTAAAGCTCGTTGCCTGCTACCTCGCTGTCAATGCTGCAGTCAAGTTGCTTCCACTAAAGTTATGGACGTAGTTATTATTATCCGACGGAATCGTCAACCTTTGTTGCTACTAGCTAAAGAGCGTTCGTCGGTCAAGAGCGTTCGTTGGAAATTAGCCGTCGATGCTGATACACGAAGTGGAGTTACGAAGAACAACTGATGCTGCTACCCTCCACGCTGCGAGAAGGGGGCATCATCGTGCACCTTCCAACTACTACCGAAGACGATGAAGCATGTAAATTAAAGTCGTCATAGCATGCCGTAGCTGTGTACCTGTCATCGTTGCTGCTACCACCTGATACTGCCAGTAAGTTTGCAGAAACGAAGCTACGACGAGAAACTCATCTTCAATAACGGAGCACGCGTGGGGCAGGCACACAACAAAGAGCGGGAGAGCATACAACGAGAAAAGGGTGACATCTAAAGCTTCTGTACACATGATAACGCGGATTGCAAACCAACCATTGCCGCTATTGACTCTGCACCGGTGGATGTTGCCAACTAATGCCGTTGTAAATGGGGCATACTGTTACCTGATGCTATGTCAAGCTGCTACACTGACAACGAAGGTTGTCCGTTAGTCCATTAACATAGATTTATCAGCAACTGCGGCCATGAAGTACTCTCAACCAGATGGATACAAAGATACATGAACCAAACCATACCTGGTGACTCGAGCATACCACTGGAAATCTTTGATTCGAGCGGGTAAGTATCAATATCTTTTATTCGCAGGGACGTTTCACATTTTAGATGAAGAATAGGGGCAAGTATTAACTTCCCGCCCTAAGTAAATTTTTTCTGAAGTGTGAGCTCGAAGTAATTTTTGAATTGATCATCGGACCTTCCAAAGTGCATGTTACTTATAATACAGTGGATTCCTTCATCGGAAGCTGTCATGCGGCTTCGGTCCAGCACTCCAACGGTGTATCTTCGGTCCACTGCCAAGATAAAAGATCAAAGGCAGCACCTGATCACATGCAACACCGTTTTTACCCGAAGACAAAGATGATTACTGTAAAGCCCGATGACGAAGATTCAAGTAACCCGATGATACAATCACCATGCAATCCGATGACATAGCCGTAGTCCGATCATGCAGATGTACGAAGCACTCCCGATCATCATTCCAGTGATAGCTTCTGATCATCCACCACGAAGATACAAAGGTCTGTGACGATGATACTTTTGGCATGCATAAAGCTGCGAAGGAGCACAAGACAACCCATGAAGGCTCACCGTTACTATTGGGGCATACACTTTATGATAGACGCATGAAGAGGGCTGTGAAGGACTACCTACACCGCTGGATACCTAAGTTCGGATGATCATCTTATATATCTTCCAGTCGTTACAGACCTGTCAATGCTGCTGCTACAAACACGATACTAAGGAGCTACCACGATCCTGCAACCCAGTTGGTGCGAATTTCCGGACATAGCTGTTACCATCCATTAGAATTATCCACCGATGTTGCAGCATAATTGAGGACCGACGTAAAGCTCACCCACAATCTGAAGCATATACCAAGCAATCTTAAACAACCAATAAAAGTTGATTTGCCGATGATGATACAAACAAAGTCTTAACTGCTTGCAACAAGCGAGTCATGTTACGACGTACATAAAGCTACAACGCTGATATTGCAGACTTCTTTCAACATGGGAAACCCACAACCAAATATGAAAAGACAACATTCGGATGAAAAGGACACGGTAATATAAATTTTCTTGTTCACAGGTATGCTTCGGAATTTCGATGAAGAATAGGGACAAGTATTAATACTTCGATGTATTATATTCTTCACCGAAATTCCTCCATAAAGAACGCAAAAGCCGCATGGATGCACAGGTTAATCACGAAAGAGCAAGGAAGAAATGATTTTTCTCAAGGATCGTTCACTAACAACCCTCGAGAAAAGGGGTAAATTGTATACACCAAAAAGTACCTTAACACGTGGACGGCGATTATGAGTTGAACCTGAATACAAGCATACAACGACATACACTGAATCGGTTCTGAGTTAGCTTAGAATCTAAGCAGATGTCATTTTAGTAATAAACAAGTATCCCTTTTCCCTATAAAGGAGGAAGATGAGGAAGAGAAAGAGGGGGACTTGGCTTTGGTCGACTAGGGAGGAGGGAGAGACCACTACCTCTGAAGAGAGGAGTAATAGTTGGGTTATCTCTCACTACCTTCGTTCCTAGAAGACCTTCGGTCACTCAATACCCATACTTTCACAATACATTTTCAGAGCTTCATTCTCTCTAATGGAGTTCCTTGTAACACCAATGAATAATAATACCTATCTTTCTTTTACCCATGAATGTAGACACTCCGTTGTCGAACCACGTTAATTCTCCTGTGTTAATGTCTTCTTAGTTTCCCGCACTTTCCATTTTGCTCATGATGATTGTCTATTTTCATCTTATTTTGCATACTGCTTTATCATCTTACTTATTTGGTTGGGATGGTAGAAAAATGGTATTCACACAAACTATACCAACCAACCAGGATTTTGTTGTTTTGCCAATCAACCATTGAACTTGCATTTGCATATCGTGCCACGTGTTCTTAACACAAGGCCTTCTTAATACAAGGCCATATTGACGACTTCACAGGAGAAGAGTGTTTCCGCTGCCAACATGTAGCTTTAATAACTTTACACCATTCACTGCAGACCCAAGACTCATTCAATATTGATTTTTGAGATCCATTGGTTTGTTTATACATATATAGAATGAAGTGGAGAGGATATAGTACCCGTCCATGTGTTATAGCATGTGAACATAACTGTCTTCTTTAAAACAGCAGTGTGTCCATGTGAGATGGTGGTACTACATTTATGACTTTCGAGAGTTTTTGTATAAATGCATCTGAATTCTATTGAATGTTTCTACGGGCCAGAAGTTACGACAATGGATAATCAGTACATAAACGAGAACAATGTTGAAAACATAGATGAAGAAACAAGTCCTCCGGTGAGTCCAATCTCTCAGAGCCTACACAGTTCAATCTTATCATTAATCATTTTCACTGTTTTTGAACTAGAGACACCGATTACTGAGTTAGAAATTGTAGGATTATTCCAGCATATGCTACCCCTAAATATTCGTCTTTCTTCAACAATGGAGAGAAATAATAAAGGTGTTTTAAGATGGAAAAAAGTCGTTACTCGAGTCGAAGATCATTTGATTGTCCCGACATTCCCTCTAGGTTTAGCAAGAGAAACCTATGATGAATACCTGAGAGAATACTTATCAAAAATTGGTTGTGTGAATTTTTCAGAAGATAAACCATTATGGGAACTTCATTTGGTCAAGTACCCTAGTTTGAATGGAGAGTGCAGTTTAATCTTTAAGGCTAGTCATGCAATTGGTGATGGTTATTCGCTTGTAAGTTTGTTTTGTAATATTTTCCAAAGAGCTGATCATCCTTCACTTCCTTTTACTTTTCCGCAAATGTCGTTCAAGAAACAAGGTGATGGTAAGCGAACCGTAATAGGGCTGGGGAACAAAATGTTGGGATTTATGCGTAAGTGTGTCAACACAATTTCCGATCTCATGGAGAGTTCACTGAGGGCAACATTTTTAGAAGATCGGCGATCTGCAATACGTTCAGAGGCATGGACAAATATGAAGATTGAGTTATTTAGACCTTTTGACATCTACTCGGTAACATTATCACTAAAAAGAGTCAAGCAAGTTAAAACCAAGCTTGGAGCGGTGAGTTCAATTCTTAACTTCTTTTTTTTTTTTTGGTAGGTAACCTAATTCTTAATAGTTTCCCAATTTTAATGACCGATCATTTCATGCAGACTGTAAATGATGTGATCACTGGACTGCTATCGTATATTATTCACTTGTACACACTGAGGAAAACAATGGTGGATCACAATGTTGGAGATGGCTTGACGCCGGACTTTATTAATTGTGGCACATATACTAAGATGACCTTGCTGGTCATGTCCAACATGAGAGTATTTGACGGCTTTACCAACATCGAAGATATGATAAGAGCAGTCGCATGGGGCAACCGATCGCGAGCCATGTTCGCGGAGTTACCGACTTTTATCAGTGCTGAGAAAGTCAGCCCCGTTGATTTCATTATCAAAGCAAAAGAAATAATGGACAGAAAGAAAAATTCTATGCTGTTTTACTTTATTGATAAAGTTCTAAATATTGCATTCCGGATTAAGGGTCAAAAGGTATATATGCAAACTGTGCGGCCGTTTTAAGGTTCTTTCACGTTGTTAGCTTTTCATTCTTCCCGTCAACTGGAAGCCATGCTAACATATTTAACCACAAGTATATGTATTCATTACACAGGGGATGGATGAAATGATATATTCAAGCTTTAGGAATACGAGTACATCCATATCGAGTGTAATAGGCCCAAAAGAAAAAATTGCTATCTGTAATCAGCCTGTAAATAGTGTTTACTTCTTTGTGTCAGGTATACCTCAGGTAAGTGTTATTTCAACCTCAGGTAAGTGTTATTTCAATTTTCAGTCATAAATATGTAAGAGTTAGTCTTCTGATCTGGCCAACTGAGCGAAGTATTCCTAATTAGTAAAACCTATTGCTAACCTGCTAAAAGTTGTTTGCAGAGCTTAACGTTTACATCAGTAAGCTGCATGGAACAGTTGAAGCTTGTGGTAAAAATGGAAAAGGGATTTATTGATTCAAAACTTTTTGGTTCTTGTATGGATGAAGCCTTTGATAATATTTTCCAAGCAGCTTTCGAAGACAACCAAGACAAAGACGACTAATGAAATTTTCAAGAAGAAATCCAACTGCTGTAATTGAAAATTTGAAATGCATTGTAATAAGAACCTAATTGCATATATGCTATTTAATATTTGATACTTTTTTGTTTTTCATTTATCATATGAATATAAATTCTAGCTTACAAATAAATAAATACAATATAAATTCTACAAAGTACTACGCGGAACACATGGAGGAAATGAAGTTGAAAGGGCCGGTAAATGGCAAAGATAGCAACAAAGGAAATGAAGTTGAAAGGGCCGGTAAATGGCAAAGATAGCAACAACCCACCGACACAACCAAAGGATCACACATGCCCAATCCGTATATCGTCATGCACTTCAACACTTCACATGAACCTTAAGAAAAGCTTTCTCGGGGCCAATATAATAGGAATGTACTACGAATTAATGCGTGGACTCGGAGTACGTACACATGGAGGAAATGAAGTTGAAATGCCCAATCTGCTGACACTACTAAATGATCACACATGCCCAATCCGTATGGCCATGTATGCACCCCAACACCATACAAACTTGCTATTGATATTGTAGTCTAATTTGTAGTATATGTGCCTTGAATACGGTTCAGTTTTTGGTTGGGTTTACCCGTTTGCCTGACCCATTTGCCCAACTACTTTTTGTGTGAGGAAAGGCATGGAGATAAGACTTGTTTTCCTCCTTTTGTTTTGGTAAGAGAAACTAATGTAACTAAGAGAGAGTAGGAGACGGTAGAAGCAAGTTCTTGAGAGGGGGATTGAATCATACTCTTGTAACCTTGTTTGATATATAGTGAAATCGTTATCGTCGTCTTCAAAGTAGATGTAGATCATCTTGATCGAACCACTATAAATCCTTGTATTGTGTGTGCTTTATTTACTTTGTTTTCATTTCTATTTTAATTATTGATTGATTGTGTTTGGAAGAGCCATTTGTTATAATAAATTGGTATCAGAGCTCCGGGTGGAAGCGATCTACGATGACGGCAAAGTATGAGATTGAGAAATTTGATGGAAGGAATGGTTTCAATTTATGGAGGCTAAAGATGAGGGATGTTTTGTTTCAACAAGGTTTGGTGAAAACTTTGAAGGGGAAAACGGGTCTAGGAGCAACATTGAAGGATGAGGAAAAGGATAAACAATTGGAGAAAGCACATGGATTAATTTTATTGTGTTTGAGCAATGAGGTCTTGAGAGAAGTTGCGACGGAAACTACACCGGACGGGCTATGGAACAAGTTGGAGAAGAGGTATATGACTAAATCCGTAACTATCTTAAGAAGAAATTACATAGTCTTAGAATGCATGAAGGAATATCTATTATAGATCATATTGATGATTATAATAAAATTCTCTTGGATTTGGCAAATATTGATGTCAAAATTGAAGATGAAGACCAAGCATTGGGTTTGCTTTGTTCCTTACCACCATGTTATGATAATTTTGTTGATACCGTTATGTATGGAAAAACCACAATTTCCATGGAAGACGTTAAAGCGGATTTGAACTCTAAGGAGTTAAAGAAGACTGGTATTGATGGTAAAGATAATTCGGGAGATGGGTTGTTTGTAAGAGGAAGAGGAAACCAAAAAGGTGGATTTGATAGGAGTAGATCAAAGTCAAGGTCTAAATCTAAATCGGGTAAATTCAATTGCTTTCATTGTAAGGAACGAGGGCATTTCAAGAAGGAGTGTCCAAAAAGGAAGAATGTTGAGAAGAATACAAACCAAGACACCGCGACAAATGTTGAAGTAGAAAGTGATGATGGAACGGTTCTCACGGTTTATACCGAAAGCTCGGAGAATGGATGGGTTCTTGATTCGGGGTGTGCTTTTCACATGTGTCCTCATAGAGAGTGGTTTACTACTTATCAAGATAGAGAAGGTGGTAAATTTCTTATGGGAAACAATGTCACTTGTAAAGTGGTGGGTACAATTCAAATTAAGATGTATGACGATATGGTGAGGACTTTAACTAAGGTTAGGCATGTTCTAGACTTGAGAAGAAATATGATTTCTTTGGGTACACTTGATTCAAATGGCTGCAAGTATCAAGGTGAAGGTAGAGTTATTCGTGTCTCAAGGGTAAGTCTTACAATTATGAAGGGTGAGAGGATTAATAGTTTTTATACGCTGCAAGGTACTACTGTGACAGGTGATGTAGTTGTATGTTCTTCAAGTTCTGAAGACGATATTACCAAGTTGTGGCATATGCGGCTAGGGCATATAAGCGAGAGGGGGTTGGTTGTTTTGAGAAAGCAGGGATTGCTTTGTGGTCATAAAAGAGGTAAGCTTGATTTCTGTGAACATTGTGTCTTTGGGAAGCAGTGTAGAGTCAAGTTTAGTACAACTATTCATAACACCAAGGGTATTTTGGATTATATTCATTCTGATCTTTGGGGTCCTTCTCGGGTTGAGTCACATGGTGGTAGTAGATATATGTTGATGTTCATTGATGATTTCTCAAGGAAAATGTGGGTATTCATACTTAAGCACAAAGATGAAACTTTTTTTAAGTTCAAGCAATGGAAGACTATGGTTGAGAAACAAACCGGAAGACAAATCAAGTGCTTGAGGACAGACAATGGTTTGGAGTTTTGTGGAGGTGAGTTCAATGAGTTCTGCAAGGAGCAAGGTATTTTGAGACACCGCACAGTTAGAAAAACACCACAACAAAATGGTGTGCAGAAATGATGAAAAGAACCATTATGGAGAAGGCACGGTGCATGCTCTCCAATGCAGGGTTACCAAAGCAGTTTTGGGAAGAAGCAGCAAACACATCAGCTTATTTAGTGAACAGATCTCCATCGACTGCCATTGAGTGTAAGACTCCAAATGAAGTTTGGATAGGTTCACATGCTAACTATGAAGACTTTAAGATTTTTGGATGTCCAGCCTATGCTCATGGGAATAGGGGAAGCTAGAGCTTAGAGCAAAGAAGTGTATATTTCTTGGGTATGCAAAGGGTGTGAAAGGATACAGGTTATGGTTTCCGGAAGATAGACCAAACAAGTTTCTTATCAGTAGTGATGTGAAATTTGATGAGCAATCGATGTTGAAGCAAAAGAATGAAGATCTAGATGGAAGAGTTGAAGAGGGTGTTAGTGATAAGGTGGAGCTTGATGACCAGGTGGAAATTGAGATGCAAGTTCAAGGAAACAATGAGACTATTGTTTCTGATGATAATGATGATGACGATCAAGATATTGTGCAAGGACCTGCCAAGAAAGAAGAAGCACAAGATCATCAGTATAATCTTGTAAGAGACAGATAGAGGAGGCAAGTCAGACCACCTCAGAGATATGGCTATGCTGATTTGGTTGTTATGCACTTGCAGTGGGTGAGAGCACTGATAGGGATGATCCAAGAACCTATGAAGAATCAATCAGTGGTGAAGAATCAGCAAAATGGGGAGCTTCTGCAATTGAAGAAATTAAGTCTCTTGACAAGAATGAAACTTGGGAGATAATTGTAAGACCTAAGGGACAAAGATTATTAGAAGCAAATGGGTTTTCAAGAAGAAACAAGGTACTTTAGATGGTGAAGGAACAAGGTATAAGGAAAGGCTTGTGGCAAAGGGGTTTACACAAAGAGAAGGCATTGATTACAATGAGGTATTTTCTCCTGTTGTTAAACATAGTTCTATTAGAACATTGCTTGCTATAGTTGCTTTGAAAGATTTAGAATTGAAACAACTAGATGTTAAGACAGCTTTCCTTCATGGTGATTTGGAAGAGCGTATTTATATGCAACAACCAAAAGGGTTTGAATTTCCTGGCAAAGAAGACCATGTATGTTTGTTGAAGAAATATTTTTATGGTTTGAAGCAATCTCCGAGGCAGTGGTATAAACGTTTTGACACATTTATGTTAGAAAATGGCTATAATATGAGTAAGTATGATAATTGTGTATATCACAGGAAACTCCAAGATGGATCATTTGTGTATTTTCTCTTGTATGTTGATGATATGTTGATAGCTTGAAAGGACATGTCAGAGATATAGAAGCTGAAAGTGCGGTTGAGTAGTGAGTTTGAGATGAAGGATTTGGGTACATCGAAGAAAATATTGGGCATAGAGATTCAAAGAAACCGATCTGAAGGCAAGTAGTATTTGTCCCAGAAGGCTTACATCGAGAAGGTGTTGGACCGGTTTGGTATGAAAGATGCAAAACCAGTAAGTACTCCTTTGGCAGCTTATTTTAGACTCTCTAGAAGGTAATCACCTCAAAATGCATATGAAGCAGACTACATGTGTCGGGTTCCATATGCAAGTGCAGTTGGTAGCATCATGTATGCTATGGTTTGTACAAGGCCGGATATCGCACAAGCAGTGAGTGTGGTAAATAGATACATGGGAAATCCACGGAAGGCTCATCCAAAAGCTGTAAAGTGGATTTTGAGGTATCTAAAGGGAAGTACAAATGTTGGTTTAGTGTTTGATAAACACTATGGTGATTCGATGAATGTTGTGGGTTATGTTGATTCTGATTATGCAGGTGATCTTGATAGAAGAAGGTCATTAACAGGTTATACTTTTACATTGTGTGGTAGTACTATCAGTTGGAGGTCGGTTTTGAAAAGCAAAATTGCGTTGTTTACAACTGAAGCAGAGTACATGGCAGTCGCAGAAGCAGTGAAGGAAGGTATATGGTTGATGGGTTTGGTTGGTGATTTGGGTTTCAAACAAGAGAGTGTAACTTTGGTTTTTGATAATCAAAGTGCCATTCACTTGTCCAAGGTCCAGATGTATCATGAGAGAACGAAGCATATCGATGTCAGGTATCATTTCATCAAGGATGCAGTTGAGGAAGGTAGGATAGCGATGCTAAAGGTTCCTACAGCGGATAACCCTGAAGATATATTGACGAAGTCGGTTCCAAGCATCAAGTTCAAGCATTTCTTGGACTTGGTTGGTGTCAACAGGTGTTGAGAGCCTTTGAGGGGGTTGAGCGAAGACGATGATGATGAGTGGTTATGGTATTTAAGTCAAGGTGGAGATTTGTAGTATATGTGCCTTGAATACGGTTTAGTATTCGGTTGGGTTTACCCGTTTGCCTGACCCATTTCCCCGTTTACCTTTTGTGTGATGAAAGGCATCAGGAGATAAGACTTGTTCTCCTCATCTTGTGTTGATAAGAGAAACTTATGTAACTAAGAGAGAGTAGGAGGCAGTAGAATCCAATTCTTGAGAGGGGGTTTGAATCATACTCTTGTAACCTTGTTTGATACATAGTGAAATCGTTATCGTCGTCTTCAAAGTGGATGTAGATTATCTTGATCGAACCACTATGAATCCTTGTGTTGTGTGTGCTTGATTTACTTTGTTTTCATTTCTATTTCAATTCTTGATTGATTGTGCTTGGAAGAGCCATTTGTTATAACATAATTTTAGTTATACAAAACAAGCACATTCTTTTCTGAGCTTTATTCACATTTTCAAAAATAGCATCATAACATAAAGTGCCAGAAATGAAAAGCAGTAACATGTTAGTTTAGTCGTGTTACTGTCAGGTTTGTTGCATGATGCAGCAGGAATCAAGGGACATGAAGTTTAATCCAAAAAAGTTATACATCAAACATTGACCTACAACTAATTTAGGAAGAAAAATAAACATGTTGTGTGGGTTTCGACTAAGAGGATTAGAGGTTTCCATTTAGCATTTGATTCTCCTTTGCACACCTTGTCTTGCTCGAGTGTAAAAAAATACGATGCAGCATATCCCTCACAGTCCTATGACATATGGGAGGATATCTCACCGTTGAGCCAAGGGGTCATTTGCAGATGCATTTCTTTTTCTTTTTTTGGTCGGCAAAGAATGAGAATTCATTAAGGAATATCTCATCTCGGAGAAAGGACTAAACAGTTAAAACTCACAGAGCAAAAAGAAAGAAGAAAAAAGATATTCAACGTGGACCCAGTAAAGACCAAAAACAACTAAGGAGAGGGTCAGTTAAAACAATATCATCGCGGAAATACTCAACTTACACGATCGTATAGGTTGACCAAGAGAGGTTTGAGCTTCACTTCCAGAATAATAAAAGCTATATATATATGCTTTTCTCCTTTTTGTTGAAAGCTCTTTCATATCTTCCGGCCAAAGAGACCATAAAATAGCAGTATACAGTCTTCGTCTATAACTCTTTAGCAGGAACGGTAAAGTTGGAGAGGATACAGTCTTAGGTTCATGAGTGATGGTAACTCTGATACTATTTTATTAAGATCAAATATGAATTTCGCAACTTGCATTTATATATAACAGCAATTATAGCAATGTACAACTTTTAAACTTCTGCATATTGAGCAAAAAAATGGTTGTTGCCACCTACTGGGGGTCTGAAAACCTATTACATTACAAGCATTTGGATTATTATATTTCCGAGTATAGCTACTGGTAGTGCAGACGTTATAAAGTTTTGGTTGTTACTTCCCGAAGGAATCCTTGATTCAGTATTATTTTTGCATATCGTTGTGTTGTTGTTGTTTATAGATAAGTTCGGATTACCAGTGACGCTAAAAAAGATCAAACAAATTAATTAATCACATATATACTTAATTGACTATGAAAGATAAGTAAAATGAAACGATTTGAAAGAATCAATTTCACTTACCTTAATCTTAGATTGTTATTCTTCAATAATGAACATGGTATCTCTCCAGAGAAATTGTTATCTTCCAGATTTCTACAAAATATATTGGAAAGAAATATTAACGGCATATCCGTTCGTGGTTTAATAGTACTACAAAGGTAAAATAAGTTGTATCCAATGTTAAACTTACAATATATTGAGTTTAGACAATGTGCCAAGAAACTCAGGAATTTCTAGTGTCAAACTGTTGTTGTTGAAATCTCTGCAATCATATAACACAATTTTTAACAGAGTTCTCTCTCAATCAAATATTTATTTTAGTAACTAAAATATCTGTTACTCATATGGTTTCAAGAGCATCCATGGCACTAAAATCAGGCAGGTTTCCTGTTAATCCAAGGCCATTGAGATATCTGTAAATGACCCATGTTATAATATCTGATAAAAGCGTCAGTAAGCTGCAAAGCCTGGTTCAATCAAGAAAGCAGTGGTATGATAACAATTGGGAGTTTTAGAGAAGATTATTCTTACAGTGTTGTAACTCGAGGAGAGTTGGTATTAGAATCACAACCAACCATCCCAAGTAAATGGTGAAGGCAAACAAGGATCACCAGTCCAACCTTGAAGTTGGATGAAAGTCGTTTGCAATAACCCCAACGAAATCACTAATAGAAAGAAAAACTAAAACTAATTAATCAAGAAACCACAACCAAATTGTGAAGAAATAAAGAGAATTTTTACCATCATTTGAATTGATTCCTTGAACTAATTAATCACCGATATAAAATTCTTCGTAGGCGTTGATTAGTGGAGGAAGAGTTGAATCATCTGTCCGAACAATTTCAATTTGGAAATTTTTCCAACATACACCCATTTGATAACTTGTTCTCCAATATGCACCCGTTTTATTGGATATTTCCAATATACACCCATCATCCATAAAAACGTTAGAAAACAGCGTACAGAGATCTAGCCGTATATCTATCCATTGGAATGGACGATGTGAGATCCATCTAACTCACGAAATTACGGGTTTACCCATAACTCAAAACCAAAAGGATTTCATTTTCATTCGTTTTCTTCTCCTCTGTATTTCTACTAGTACTGCTGCTAGTCAACGATTTGATTTTGAGTTCTTGTATCAAAATCTACGATTTCCTGAACGAGAAGAAGAATCTAGTAATATTTCAAGACGCAGTGAAGAAAAAACCAGAGAAAAAAAATATGAAGAGAAAGAGGTGGGGTTTTCCTGAACTGAAACCCTAATTATTTTTAACCTGTTTCTGATGATTTTAAAGCCCTGATTGATGAACCCATCTCTGTTTTTATTAGGGTTATAAAGATAGATGTTTAATTTTCTAATTTTTTTCATCTTCTCTCGATTTGATTTAGGGTTTTACTTTCTATTTATTGAATTGATTTTTTTTAATATATAAATAGTGTTATTTATTGATTTGATTTCGTTTCTATGCAGTGCAATTGTTCTGTATAGGGCTATTAGTGTTGATGTGGTGAATTCTGAATTGTGTCTATCTATCCCCAACATATGTGAGACCTGATTCATCTGAAAATGTTTGAGGATATGGTGCATACAAAATTATGGCTTGGTACATGCCAAAAGGTTAATCTGTATTGGTGGAATGATGACCCAAATATGCCAGCATACTTAGTGATGGATGAAGATTTTGTTAGGTTTTGGAATGAGGCTGGACCTAATAAAAAGGGAGAGATTGAACTTGAAGTGTCTATAATTTGTACTGAAGAGGAGTATGATGCAGTAGTTACACCAAAGAAGAATTTGGGTGAATATTCAATAGATTCACCTAGGAGATCACCCAGACTTGCAGCTATGAAGCAGTCAGCAGTCATAGCAAAGAATAATTTGTCTAAAAATTCAGTAGAGTCACCTAGGAGATCACCTAGACTTGCAGCTAAAATGGGAAAATCAGTTCAACAAGCGGGCTCTGAACAAGTGGGTACTGCAAGAAAGCTATCTTTTGTAGATTTGTTGAATAAAGTTGAAAGTGATGGGTTATCATTTTTGAGTCAGGCTAGTGTTGGTGACAACATATGGAATGTTGGGAGTAGCAGTCAGCCTTCACAAATAATTGAATATGAAGGAAGAGAAACATTAAATCATGATTATTGGACAACACTTGTGCAAAACCAAACTTTGTTGCCTGATGATTACAATGTGCAGTTAGAAAATGTAAATGTTGATGAATGTCACCCTGTGGAGGAAACAGAACCTCCATTGTTGTTTGATAGTGATGAAGATGAGAGGGATTATAGGGAGTTTGGAACTTTTTATGAAGGTGAAGATGATGGCAGTGATGAATAGGAAGTTAATAAACAACATGGAGGTAATGATGCTCAATCTGATGAAGAGGAAGATATTGAACAACAGGGAGGTAATGATGCTCAATCTGATGAAGAGGAAGCTAAAGAACCTGAGTGGTTTCAAAACTTTGTAGAAGAACACAAATTCAACTTTGAAAAGGAAGAACAAGAACCACAGTTCCCTGAGGATGAAGAGGTTGATCCAAGTATGATGCTGGTTGGTACCAGATTTGCTAAACAAGAAGACTTTAAAAGGAATTTGAGAGCTTTCTGTGTGTTGAATGAAACTCAGTTTCTGGTCAAGGCTAGTTGTTCTAGGAGAGTGAAGGCTCTATGTAGATTTCATGAGGAATATAAATTTCCTTGGTTTGTGTTTTGTTCAAGAAGGAAAAAAGGTGGTTACTGGTCAATTACAAGTCTGGAAGAGAAACATACATGTGCTGGTGATCCATTTAGGAGGAATAAGTCTGCAAACAAGTATTTTGTTTGTGACTGGGTAAAGGATAGGCTTAAGAGCATTGCTGGTAAAGTTATTCCAAAGCCAGGACAAATAGCTGAAGACTTTTTTACTCAAACCAACTTTAATATACCATATCAAACAGCATGGAAGGAAAGAAATTTAGTTCTAGAATCACTGTATGGGAACTATGAAGAAAGTTTCAATAATGTACCCACTTTCTGCAACATGGTGACCAAAACAAATGAAGATTTTGTGGCTATTTACACATATGCACAAGTTGATGATCGTTTTGAAAGCATGACAATATATTTTGCATCATCACTTCAAGGATTTAAATATGGATGTAGAGAAGTAATTGGGTTGGATGCTTGCCATCTTACTGGCAAGCATGGTGGTGTGCTAATGGCTGCAACAACACTAGATACACAAAATGGTTTAGTACCATTAGGGATTATGATTTGCAGGGCCGAGACCATAGAGAATTGGACCCCGTTTCTCCAACATTCGGCTCCACATATCACTGATCATAAGTGTCCAATTACATTAATATCTGATAGGAAGAAGGGATTAATGAAGCTGTGTCTGCGGCGTTTGGAAAAACTCCTCATAGATATTTTTATAGGTAATGTACTTGTATCTTAAGATATTTTTCAATATGTCTTACATATGAACTGTAATATCACCTGTGTTTTTTTTTTTTTTTTGCATCGTAAATTTGGCAGGAACTTAAGTAAGAACTTCAAGAAGAAATTCAAGGGCTTTGAACTGCAATCTTACCTTTGGAATGCAGCAAAATGTTATAAGAAGAAACATTTTTTTATAAGTTTTCTCACTTAGTTATAGCTTGTACAATTTTTTAATACTTTAATTTTGTTTTCTGAAATTAAGACTTAGTTATGTTTCCTGTAGGAAAACATGAAACTTTTGAAGAATGAAAATGAGGAAGCTTTTAAGTATCTTATGAGGGAAAATCCTGAGTTGTGGTCAAGGGCTTTTTTGATAGCACAAGCAAATGTGAACATATGAATAACAACTTTTCTGAGTCTTTTAACTCCATGGTATGTAATATAAGGGACAAACCTATTTGTATGTTAAGAACGATGTATGGACAGTTAGTCATGGGCTTGTTTTATAAGAGGAGGACTGCATGTGTTGGGTGGACAGATGGGCAGTTGGTTCCCACTGCAGTTAAGTTAATTGAGAAGATGCTGAAATTAGTTGGTAAGTTCAAGACAATTGGATGTGTGGCAGGCAAGATATATTCAGTAACTAACAGAGACAAAAATAAAATGTTTACTGTTAATATTGTTAATCAAGTATGCAGTTGTGAGCAGTGGCAAATGAGAGGATTTCCCTGCCAACATGCAGTTTGTGCATTGAAGACAATTAGAGTTGATTGGCCTAAGTAAGTGTATTAAGTAACTTCAATTTTTGTTGTTCTGTTTTTGTCATCAATTTTTGTAGTTTTGTTTTTGTCTTCAATTTTTCTTCTTTTTTTTTTTGTTTTTTTCCATTCATTAACTTCAGTCCATTCAATTTTGGTTGTTGTGCTTGTGTAGATGTTGCAGTCCTTACTTTAGAGTGGAATCATATAGAGCCACATATGCACCAGTTGTACATCCTTTAGATGACCCAAAGGACTGGGTAAAGGTAACCTCTTTATTGGTTGTTGTGTTTTTAATATTATTTTAAATGCTTTAGGGTTTCATTATATTTTAACTAAAAGAATACTCCCATCTCAAATTGTTTCTTTCTAATCTCTCTCCAGGTAGACATGAAGCTCAATACTCCCATCTCAAGTAGATCTGCAGGAAGACCAAGAACTAAAAGGATAAAGTCATATGATGAACCTAGAGTTTAAGTGAGAAATAGAAGATGCTCCAAGTGCAAGGTAATAGGTCACAACAAACCAACTTGTAAAGGATGTGAAGTTGGACAAAATCCAAAGGGAAAGAGACCAAGAACTCAAGTGGATGTTGCTGATTGTAGTTCCTCATATCCATCACAACCCAGTAAAGCAAACAAAATGAAGAAGACTGCATGTGAATCATCTAAAGTTGCTGCATCCAAGAGGAAGGTTACACAAAATGTTTCACAAACTATTTCACAAATTGTGACACAACCAAAGTATGGATCTGTTTCACAAAATATCACACAATGTATTCAGACCCAGGGGAAGGCTAAGAAGGCAAAGAAAATTTGATTTTGTGAATGCCAATCTTTTTAAAAAGTTTGGATCTGTCTTTTTTTGGGTTGTGTTGATTCAGACTTGTAAATATTTATGTTTTGAACAATTTCATTTTTTTTAGATTGAAATACTCAAGTGTTAGTTTTGATTGAAGAACTTTAATATAAATTTCCTTTTTATTACATAACTTGTTGCAGATAAGTTCACTGCACTTGAGGTAAGATATGTCTTTGTTATGTTCATCCTTACATGATGACAGCTTGAGGTGTCCTTTGCAGTGTGCCTTGAAGCATGGTTGATTATGCAGTTTACAATCTTTCATCATGATTGAACATTCAATCATGATTTTCTTCTCACTGGTTTTTCTATTGCTACTACATGGTGAGTCTTTTTGCCCTCCATTCATGGCTTATTTGTGTGATTGAATGTGGAAAAAGGATTAGATTTCATCACTGGTTCTTGTAGCAGTGAAAAAGATGATGAATTGGGGTTGTAATCGTGGCCGTTTATTTGAATGCACAAGATAAAGCCACCTGTAAAATGATAATTATTGTTGCAGGTCATGTGAAGTGCAGGTGCACGGTTTTCTGAGTCGACTAGGTTATTAACTCGGTTGAACTGCACCTGAGTTTGCCTCACAGGGGTTTTTCAGTCTTTTACATGTGATGACAGTTGTACAACAGCTACACTAAAATTGCGGCCGCTAGCCGTTTTATTCAAAAAAACGGATGGAATTATTCTTTCGGGTGTATATTAGAAATATCCAAAAAAAAACGGGTGTATATTAGAAAACAGGTTATGGGTGTATATCAGTAAAACGCCTTCTTTTTTTTTTTTTGAGATTTGATGATTCAAGGTCGGTAGGATGCCTACAGTCATTCGGAATATTATGGCCACTAACCTGGCAGGCTTGATTTTCGAAGGTATTTATATTCGTCAAGAGACTAAGCTGAGGTGGAGCTATGCAAGTATACATGAAGGAAAATAGTGCAAGACTATTCGTCGAGTGAAACAATACATGGGATAATGCACCTATGAGATCTAGGTTAGGCTGCGTAATTTTGGAGTAGGATTCTTGTACGCTCACCCCGTATGCTATTTTGTTCCCCGCTCGTAAAACAGATATATGTAGATACAATCACGTCATGTGCAATTTTGCAATTTGACAACCCATGCCACACGGGGCTCAAACGGAATAACGTTATTTTGGTGCGAACTGCGAAGAATATCAGGAAATGAATAGATCAAGGTTTCAGGAAACTTACCAAGCAGCAATCAGTCTTATTTGGTTATAGCTATATCGAGTAGTCTTTTTACCGATTATATATGAAGGTAGTAACACTAAGACAGCTAAGTCAATAATATGAGTTTTGCTTATATGAACGTAGTGGAAGGAGGATCCTTAACTCTTCTCTCAAGAAATGTATAAAAGTAGGACAATACAATTGAATACATTCTCCTATAGTTTGAAGTGAGAATTACAATACCAAATAGGCACGCTTCACGCCTACATTTTCATTTTAGATTTCTTTTTGAAGTGATAAACAACCACCATTAGCTTTAAAGTTATTAAGTTAAGGTACGACGCATGTCGTAGTGATCCCAATTCCTTGGCATGTCCAGCCGCTGCTGAATTCACCTCGGTGTGCTCTAGATAAACATCCTTTTTTTACCCTTTTCCATGCAACATAATATATAGAAAAAAAATAAGTTAAATATAACCAATATCATCATTCTCATTTTCTGACCTTTATCAGATAAGATGATTGTTAAGCAATGGGAAAAAAAAAAGAAAAGAAAGAAAAGCAAAGCAAAGCAGTTCTCACTTGTAAGCTTCATCCACCTTGGTCTGAGCTATCACCCCGACCGTAATCAGTGTTCTCCTCCAATTAGTAACGAAGTTGGTCTGATCATCCATGAAGCTATTACCAAATGCGGCACTTGGACTCGTTAAAACAGGGATCAGGCTTTAAACTGCAAGGTAAGTAACAAAAAATTTAGAAGGAGATTACTTACCAACCCACTGACCTGTTTTAAAGTAAGAATAAATCAAAATTTCTCACCGGCATATTCTCTATATCCTTGCACAATTTTGGGACATCATCAGTTATGGGGCCAAAGAGAAAAGTTATCATCTCCAAATTTCCTCTCTTGTTACCCTGTGAAAAGCCGAACTTTACCTTTAAATAGTTACTGACATCATTAACCACGGCCCCTATGCTACACTATTCCTTTGACATTTTATATGTCGCACATGCCTTTCCTCAAATTATGATGGCGCGTCTTTTCCCATCCTTCAGGGACCATTTTTCTATAAACATTCAATATGGTATTAGGTGTAATTTCATCTCTAATGAAGCTTAGATGTTCACTATCCTGTAGGGTTAATATTAATATATTAGGTGTTATTTTGTGCCGTTTCAGTACGGGTTTTACATTCAAGTAACAATTGACATATGTAGGCGCACAAAATTTTCAGACCAAAAATAGCATTTCGATTCTTTCAGATATCAGTCAAAGGTTGGTGAATGATCTTCTCCATCACTACAACATATCGCAACTTTAAATATTGAGCACAAAAATCCTTGTATCTCTGATGGCATCATGGACCCAGATCATCTCCTTGCAGACCATCTATTGAAGAGTAATGGCTCTAAGAAGTTGGCATATGTTTGGCTTATGTGACTGAAAATGAAGGTAAAACATTGTGTGATAAGAAAACAAACATAACATACTGGCTACTAAAAGAACCAAAAACGTTATTAGAAAAACATATCATACAGATTAATAAGAGAAAATTAAGAGATGGAGTCCGTAGTTGGTTCCATACCATATGACTTCTCCAGGAAGACCAAAAGGGTACCCAGTTTGAATAAACATCTGCATATGAAATAACAACATGAATTAAAAGCCAAGTTTTATAATAAAAAAGCGTGTGAATAAGTATTCTTTGAGAGGATGGAATTTCTCCGTTCCATATATAACAAAGAGAAAAGTCATCAAATGGCAAGCAAGATGAACACATAAGTAGAATACCAAAATGATGAAGATTTATAGCGTAGTTATATTATAAAAGTTTCCTTCACAATCGACAAACTTACAAATTTGTTCAGGCTCTTACGGCCTCCTACAAAACTTGGTATCCACCGCCAAAGTTATCAACCTTCCCAACAGCATCCAGAACAGGACCGGACATGGCTAATCTGTAACAATTTACTCAACCCATAAAAAATAGCGGCTAGATCAATTGTATCCTCTAATATTTGCCAGATGATTCGGGTACTCGCAGAATCAAATTTACAAATAAACGCACACCTTACATCTTAGCCTAAAATCAAATCAGCTAAGATTCAATTGGCATTCCTCATATTCAAAAAAAAAATTGATACAAACATATACCTGATGGATGCTGGAAAAAAAATCTGCGAATGTGACGTCCACCAACAAAAACCTGTAAATCAAAACCATAATCAGAATATTCTGGGGAACCCAAAAAGAAAGAAAAAAACGCACTGAGACCCTTCGCAATATGGTTTGTTTAGGGTTTATGTAGTAGAAAAGGTATTGAGATGCAGATTTAATGGTGATGCTCATGGGTGTTTGTTTTTTCGTAATGCATGAAAAATTATGGTGGGATTGATTGGCGAAAATTATGGTGGTGTTTATGATTCTCGTTACGGATGACCTAATTTTGGGCGTTGGAAACTGATAGACGTTGGATAAGAGCTTGAGAGAATGGTGCGTTCTCAGCCACGATTTATGTCAAGCACTTTGAGAAGAATGGGAACCATCGATGAGTTAAAAATACCCATCCAGAACCGTCAGATCAACACAAACAAATTTGTTTTTGTAAGAATGATGTATCTATGACCGACAAAAATCAGTCCTAACACTTTGATTGTTAAAATCGGTTGTTGATATAAGTTGTTTCGCGACCCGCAAGACCACATCATAGATGAAAAGATGCTCAAACAGCGACCATTTTCACGACTGTTTTCGTTAGTCACTTTCCCTCTAATTTATCCAACGAAGCTATTAAAGTTGTTAATTTTAATAACTTTAATTTTACATTTAGGATCTTTGTAGATATAAATCCATTCTAATTTACCCCAACGAAGCTATTAAAGTTATTAATCTCAATAACTTTAATTTTACATTTTGAATCTTTGCAGTTATAAATCCATTCTAACAGGAAGATGTTACGGAGCAGGGTTCTTAAATCATCTAGACCTTCTCCATAAAAACATTTACTTGTATATTTTTAATAAACCTAAAGTTTATTAACATTACTAATGAGTAAACTACTAATCGATTACTTCGGGAATTATTCAATTTCCTCCTACATCACAATCAAATCTTTCTTTATTTGTGGGCAATAAAAAGAGATCCCTCGTTTGAAAGAAAATATCTATGCACTCTGTATATCAATTTGATACAAACTAGCTAAATTATCCAATTACCTTTAGGTTGTATATCAAATTGATACAAACTACCTAAGTTATAAACGTCTTTTCTTTTTGGAGCATCTCTTGTTATAGAAGACAAACATTCAAAACGGTCGGAATTGATTCCGGATTATATCATCTTTTCTCTCTACTTTTCATACAAAAATTCGGTACATTTGCGGTATTTTGCTCTTTCTCTTCACGAATTACATGTAATTGGTATGTTTATTTGTATTTGGGTTTTAATCTTCTTGTATTTTGAAGTTCTTTTTCTTGTAAACAATCATGTAATCACTTTTTTGGATTGAAAAATTTTGTTCATCAAAAAAAAAAAAAAAGCAAGCTAAGTTATACAATTACTTTTTGTTTTCTAAGCTTTACTCACATCTTAAAACTGTTGTACCGTAACATATAGTGTGTGAAATGAAAAGAGTTATAATGTTAGCTTGGTGGTGTAACTGTAAGGTTAATTACATGATGCAGCAAAAATGAAGGGACATAAAGTTTTAACGGAACAAATTGAATATCACCAAACATTTATCTACAACCAAGGGGGAAAATAAGCATGGTCCGTGGGTTTTGATTAAGAGATATGTAGAGATAAAAACTTAAATTTTAGTTTTAGGAAACTTTGGTGGCAGTTGACAACGGACTCTACGTGCCTGCTTGACTCTTCTTCTGACTTCAAAGTAATTTACTATATGGCCTCAGTACTCAGTAGTGCTTGCTACAATTACTAAGTCGAATTTGGCCAAATGATTACCTCATGGTACTATAAAGTTGAATTTTTATTATGGACTGTCTGATTCCAACCAGCGTGGTAAATTATTTGGCTTACACTGTTCTAATTTTAGAACCGTAAAGGATACCACAGTTATTGTGCTAAAGACTCTTAACGGAGTCAGAAGTCTGACCGAGTTACTAGCTAGAGTCTACTGCCAAACTATACGGCATGTTCAGTTTTTTAGGGTTTGTTAAACTTTTAAGCAAATCTGTAATTGTTTGTTGAATGTCTTTTAGTATAAATAAAATTGTTATCTCCACTGGTAAATTTGTGGAAGATATTCACCAAATATCATGTTCTAAGTTGGTATCAGGAGGGTTTGATCCCTTACTCTTCCGTTGTATTAACAAATATAGGTGTTTGTTTTTCACCCATATCATTATTTCCATCACCTACTCAACCCACATCATCCATCCATTTTACCTACAACACAAATTTCTATCACCAGATCATAACCATTTACCACCACCATTAACATCGTCTGCTGCTAAGAAAGCTTGTTTGAATGTTTCTGCTAGTGGCAAGGCAACTGGGAAGAGTCTTTTGTTTGATGTATCAACACTTTAGATCTGGTACTAAAAACATTCTTAAAAACCAGTTCTAAACAAATTTCAATACCTTTGAACCAATTTTAAACACCTTTCAACAACAATACCAACACAAATCATTACCATTACCAATTATATCTGTTAACCAACACATATCAATACTACCAATGGAGGAGGTATTTCGACTATCTCACACAACCATTTAAAGAGGTATTTTGACTATCTCACACTATGAATTTGAAGAGAAACACCAATTTTCTCTTACAAAAGGGTTATCTTCATTACGGTTCCAGTACATTAGAAGCAAGTTGCACCTTCGCCAGCTCCAATATAACTTGAGAGGGAATGTTAAGGATACCACAGTTATCGGTGCTAAAGACTCTCAACAGAGTCAAAAGTCTAACCGAGTTACTAGTTAGAGTCTACTGCCAAATTATACGGCATGTGCAGTCTTTTAGGGTTTGTTAAACTTTTAAGCGAATCTGTAATTGTTTGTTCAATGTCTTTTAGTATACATAAAATTGTTATCTCCATTGGTAAATCTGTGGAAGATATTCACCAAATATCATGTTCTAAGTTGGTATCAGGAGGGTTTGATCCCTCACTCTTCCGTTGTATTAAAAAATATAGGTGTTTGTTTTTCACCCATATCACCATTTCCATCACCTACTTAACCCACATCATTCATCCATTTTACCTACAACACAAATTTCTATCACCAGATCATAACCATTCACCACCACCATTAACATCGTCTGCTGCTAAGAAAGCTTGTTTGAATGTTTCTGCTAGTGGCAAGGCAACTGGGAAGAGTCTTTTGTTTGATGTATCAACACTTTAGATCTGGTACTAAAAACATTCTTAAAAACCAGTTCTAAACAAATTTCAATACCTTTGAACCAATTTTAAACACCTTTCAACAACAATACCAACACAAATCATTACCATTACCAATTATATCTGTTAACCAACACAGATCAATAGTACCAATGGAGGAGGTATTTCGACTATGTCACACAACCATTTGAAGAGGTATTTTGAATATCTCACACTATGAATTTGAAGAGAAACACCAATTTTCTCTTACAAAAGGGCTATCTTCATTACGGTTCCAGTACATTAGAAGCAAGTTGCACCTTCGCCAGCTCCAGTATAACTTGAGGGGAATTGTTAAGGATACCACAGTTATCGGTGCTAAAGACTCTCAATAGAGTCAAAAGTCTGACCGAGTTACTAGTTAGAGTCTACTGCCAAACTATACGGCATGTTCAGTCTTTTAGGGTTTGTTAAACTTTTAAGCGAATCTGTAATTGTTTGTTGAATGTCTTTTAGTATAAATAAGGTTGTTATCTCCACTGGTAAATCTGTGGAAGATATTCACCAAATATCATGTTCTAAGTAGAACAGTGTAAGCCAAATAATTTACCACGGTGGTTGGATTTGGACAGTCCATAAACCAAATTCAACACTCTAATTTTAGAACAAAGAGAGAGAAAGAGTGAGGACTAAGTGGTTTTCTTCGTCGGAAAGTGCCTGGTCTCTTCATCGGAAAATGGTGAATTTCAACATATCGGTGGATAAGGAGGGTTTCATTACAAAAACAAGAAGAAGATCAAGAATCGTTGAGCGTATTCCGCGCTCGATTAGGGGCTATGAAGGGTTTGACAGTGGAATATCGAAAATTCAGTCAAGAGAAGGGAGATCAATTAAGGTGGAAAGAAAGATTATCGGTGGTTCCATGGGAAAAAAGGGATTAAGAGACATTATACATCTTGCAGTATGGTCAGGTATAAGAAGACGATTCTGTTGTCTTACCTTTAGGGCTGGAACATGGTTATCTCGTCTCCTAAAGAAAGAGGCAAATGTTGGTGATAAAAAGACGGCCAAATGGAATTTTAGGGAAGATGAAGATTGGATGTTTTCAATACGAAAAGAGAAATCACGAGTCCATTTATGCCACCTAGTCCTGCCACTGATATACATGTACGTAACTACTTTAATTCAAATTTTGAATCTGTTGACAAAGTAAACGTGATGGCAAACCAAGGGACATCACATAATGAGTTAGTTGTGAATGGACCTGGGCTTTCGTTGTTGGGCCAGCAACAAGATTTTCTTTTTAACAAAGACAAAGAAGATGGTGCTTCCACATCAGGCACAAGTATAGCTAGGGTGGTGAATGGTGGTCATAATTCTAGCTCTATTTCCATGGACAACTCATCGTTGAGAAGTCTCAGGAAAATATTAAAGGCCAAGTTATCCAATGAAGTTTATACTAGTTCTTCTGACACTTTAGATGGGGAAGTATCAAGCAAGCAGAATGGGAACAAAGTGGTGGTGATGGGGGGCCAATACTATGCATGACAGCGGTGATGGGAGTGAAAATAATGAAATGCACCATGAGGATTCTGTTGGCAGTGACAATGGGACGTCGCAAACAAGTACTGGCCGTAATGATGACGACGCTTTGGAGATGGCAAAAGGTTTACATGAGAAATTTAAGGTACTTTACGACGAACTCAAAAAATTCGGTAATTGTTCGGGAATTGAGTTCTCTCAAAAGGAAATCAATTTTGTGGCGGATTCACTTTTTTCTCATGCGAATGTGAATGTGTTTAGAGGCGAAATGGCTTCCGAAGTTGGTGTTAAATCTTAATGTTTGGTTGTCTTGGTTTTGTGTTCAATGGGTTGCCATCTGTTAAAATGTTTAAAATAATTTCGTGGAATGTTAATGGTCTTGGAGACCCGGACAAGCACTCCAAGTTAAAAAAAGTTTGTGAAACGGTGGAAACCTACTATTCTTATGATTCAAGAGACGAAGCTTAGTGCTTGTACCGACGACATTGTTCGACAATGTTGGGATGCAACTCCATGTAAATGGATTGCGTTAAACTCTTATGGAAGATCGGGAGGAATTTTGTTGATATGGAATTCGGATATGATTGAAGTAGATGACTTGCTTGAAGGTGTTTTTACCATAAGTATATCTTGTCGTAGTTTGGAGGATAATTTTCGTTGGGCTTTAATCGGTGTCTATGGTCCTTGCAATGTGAATGAAAAGAAGAGATTTCGTATGGAGCTAACTACCTTGCATGGTTATTGGGATGGATTTCCTTTGTGTTTTGGTGGAGATTTTAATCAGGTAAGATACATGGCGGAGAGAAGAGGTTGTCGTAGAGTTTCGAATTCAATGACCTATATAATGACTTGGATCTTATGGACTTTCCTCTTTCGGGTTCCAAGTACACTCGGAGTAGGCCTCCTAACAAGAAGAGCAAGATCGATCGTTTTCTTTTCACTCCGGATTGGGAAGATCATTTTCCAAATATCAATTTCAAGCGCCTCGAAAGACCTTTTTCGGATCATTTTCCCATTGAGCTATGTTCATTGGATTCGGATTGGGGTGCTTACCCTTTTCGATTTCAATTAGCTTGGATAGATAGAACTAACATAATCTCCTTAATGAAAGAAGGTGGGAGTCTTTTGTTTTGTAGGTACCGGCGGGTAAATGTTTTTCAAATAAATTAAATGTCTTAAAAGAGAAATTAAAGGTATGGAATCGAGATATCTTTGGGAACATTGATAGGTCTATCCACACGGCACTTACCAAGTGGAAAGAGTTAGATGAACTAGATGATGAAAGGGGTCTTACCGAAGTTGAAGAAGACATGCTTGTGACGGCTGAAGTGGAATTTGACGTGGCTCATCATCGTCAAAGCATAATGATGCGGAAAAATTCAAGAATTAGATATTTTTGAGATGGAGATAGAAACACCAAACATTTTCATCGTGTGGTGAAGGGTCATAGAGCTTTTAACAATATCAATAACCTCCGTATCAATGGACGATGGACTGGAAATAAAGATGAAATCAAGATGGGTATTGCAAATCATTTTGAGTTAGCGTTTAAAGAAATTTCAAACAACCATCCAAGAATGCAATTAATGCAATTAAAGATTTGGGAATTGATCATGCTCCGGGTCCTGATGGATATCCTATGAAGTTCTTTATTGTTTGTTGGGATTTTCTAAAAGAAGATTTGATGAAGGTTTTCGAAGAATTTCATGACCACAATGTTCTTCATAAGTGATGCAGCGGATATTAGAGAAACTAGAGAAAAGAGAAGTGTTGTTCAGACTTCAAATATTCCTAGGAATATCGACTATGAACGTTGATTAATATCTAGACTTCGGTTTCCCAACTTTAGATAAAAATCGATTAAACTTGAACAAAGTTTGATAAAGAAGATATATATTCCAAAAAAAAGTTGCCCTAAACAATTTATGATGGACTCTTTTATAGACTTAGGGAAAAACCCTAACTTGCTAGTCAAGAAAGGATAAAAAAAACCCTAAACCGACTCAGACCCTAATTTGCTATTTTTGGCAAATTTTGGTCGACCTAAAATAATGAAAGTACTCATAAAATAAAACAATTCGCCTCAAACGGCGGCCCAAACAGACTCCTAACGAAAGAGTTATTAACAAAATAAAAACTTTCCTAAAATAGCAAAAACGTATGTTTGATGCCCTAAACGATGGAATTTGGCTAAATTCTGAAGACCAAGGTAATCGAAGATTCCTTGTCCTGTTCTTTGGCTTTTTTCCCATCGAAATGGACCCTAAGGATCTAAATTACGACACTTGAATTTTTAGCCTCCAAATAGGCTATAGACTGCTCATCTGCATCAATAAGTCATTGAAAAACAATTTTATTGCGCTTATCCCTAAGAAGGCGGGAGTGGAGGAAGTAAAAGATTTTCGGCCTATTAGCCATATTGGGAGTGTGTACAAAATCATCTCAAAGGTATTAGCGGAGCGTTTAAAGGTATATCTTCCTACTCTCATATCAACTTCTCAATCTAGTTTTATTAAAGGAAGACAAATTCTTGATGGAGTATTGATAGCAAACGAATGTGTGGATTCTAGACTTCGTCAAAATTACCGGGGTTGGTTTGCAAGCTTGATTTTGAAAAACTCTTTGATAATGTGAATTGGAAATTTTTAAACGAAGTATTATACAAAATTGGGTTTGGTGATGTTTGGAGGGCCTGGATTAGAAATTTTTTGACTTTCTCAAAGTTCTCGGTTCTTATTAATGGTTCGTCTTATGGTTACTTTGGTAGTGAAAAGGGATTACGTCAAGGAGATCCACTTTCTCCTTTTGTTTTTACCATCGTTGGTGAAGTTCTAAGTTGTATGATGACCAAAGCACAAGAAGTTGATCAAATCTTGGAGTTCTCGGTGAAGGAAGGAGGAACAAAAATAAATCACTTGCAATTTGTCGATGATACTATTATTTTTCTTGATGCTAAAAGAGAACAAGTTGATTCCCTTCTTTACCAACTTCTTTCTTTCGAGCTAATTTCAGGATTGAAGATAAATTTCTCTAAGAGTTGCTTATTCGGGGTCGGGTTCGAAGAGGTAATTGAAAATTATGCTAACATGTTGGGATGCAAGTATGCTAGTTTTCCTAGTATCTATCTTGGTCTTCCTTTAGGAGACAAAGTGGGAGGAACACAAAAATGGGAAAAGATGTTTGAAACTTGTGCGAAAAGAGTTGCTTCTTGGAATGAGAAAACACTAGCAAGAGGAGGTAAGCTAACTCTCATCAAAAGTGTCTTGGCTAGTCTTCCAATTTATAATCTCTCCATTTTTCTTGCTCTTTTCTCCATTACTAAGAAAATTGGTAAAGTGGTGAGATTTCTTATGGAATGATGATCCTAATAAGAAAAGGATTCACAATATTCGTTGGAAAATTGCTACAAAATCAAAAGAAAATGGCGGTCTTGGTATTCGGAGAACTAAGCAAGTGAACTCGGCGTTGCTAAAGAAATGGTGGTGGCGTTTTGGTCTAGAGAAAAATGCATTGTGGAGGAAGATTATGGTAGAGAAATTTGGCGAAACCTTTACCGGTTCGGAAACTCTCAAACCCAAAGGACTGATGAGCACGTAAGTGTGATGCATTTTCACCAATAAATACATTAGCTGGGACTCGTTTTATCACTAATAAACTTGTTTGTAGGTGTTTTGGAAGAATAAGCTCTTGTGGAGAATTGGCTCGAAAAAATGTCATTTGCACCCGGAGGACACGTGTTATTCGGACTCTCACTATTGGTTAAGGGGAACCCCTAATTACTAAGGGGAACTAAAATTACTATCGGCACCCCAGCAGCAGGATAAGGGGCATCCTTCATCTTCTCCATTTCAAATCTGGTTTTTGGGGGGAAAATGGCTGCAGAATTAGGGTTCCGGGTTTGGAGGTGTTTGGGTGAGACTGAATGGCTGAAATCAAATGGGTTTGTTCCTAAGGACTAAGCAAAGATGGTAATACGCTCCGATTCAGTTATATTTGGCTGGGATATCACCGATTGATGAAAACAGAAAGAACAAATTTTGGCGGGAAAGTGCAGGTTTGAACTGCGAGATTTGCTGTTATGGATTTGAAGAACTTCCAGCGAGAATTAGTCGGTCTAATGGATTATATTGGGCCTATCACTCTTAAACAGGTCTGGTATGTCCATCATATTTAAAAGAATAGGGCTATTCCGCGGTTTTGAAGAAATCAGAGAGTTGCGTGTTTTTCTTTTGAAAACTCGATATTCCTGTTCTGGGTTTTGAACGATTTCTAAGGAGACTAAAACACTAAAATCAGTTGGATAAGTCCTATTACACTCGAACAGAATAGCTAAGTCCATCAGAACCGATAAATTTGGGATTTATCGTTGGATTGAAGCAAACAGAGGACACGAGTTTTCACGGGTTCTATTTGAGTTACAGCGAGTTTGAGACGTGTACTGAACGTGTTTGGAGAAGTTTAGATGTAATATGGAGCATGACTGAGATAAATAAGGAAGGTTGGACAGCTGCAGATGCTTGGATGAAGAAGAAAATATCCGGAGAATATTTTTGTTTACTGCCGAGTAGTAGAAGATTTCTAGAGTGATTGAGCGAGATTTCTTGGGTTTGTTGGCTATATAAAGGTTTCTGGTGCATCACAGAGGGATATGGAGTGTTTGGGGGAGGCTACAGAGTGGAGAAAATTGCTGCAGAGAAATTTGTAGCAGCAGCAGAAAAATAGTGAAGACCACGAAGAATAGACATACAAACACAGTCGTTAAACTCCGCCGTTTATGCTTAAGATATAAGACTGTCCAATACGACAGTTTACCGTTATTATTTGTGTTAGTGGGTTTGAAACGCTTATAAACGTTGTGATTCCCTTTTTTAATTGATTTTCTCTTTTTCTCTTCTTTGTAAACACCATTTGAGCAATGAAATATTATTTTGAGAGTGTTTTCATCAGGCGGAGCTAAACCTTTCTCTGGGACGACGAAGGAAACCAAAATTCGTCATGTGGTAAATTCATTTAATTATTTATATGACTATTTGCATTAAATTAAAATTAGAAAAAGTTTTTTCTTAATTAATTGTCATTTCATTTGAAGATTTATGCTAAGGATTAATTCTTTTGATATGCCATGCTTAAGATTTACAATTAATATTTTAAGAATCTACCTAAGTCAAAGAAATAGAGTCAAAATTCTTATTGAATGAGCTATAATGGTTTAAAATAAATAGGTGAATCGCATGTTGAATATTTGGTGGAATCCTAGTCCCAGTAACTCTCGCTTTTGTTTATATTTATTAAATCTTTAAAATTAATCTTCACAAGTCTTAGAGTTCGAATCCTATTTACTACAACAACGACAAGCAAAAAAACTTCTTCAAGGACCAAAAGGATGTATATTATGGTTTAATATCTATAAAGAGCTTGAAGACTTTAACAAAAGTATTAGATTCAAGATTGGCGCGGGTAAGGAAACTAGATTTTGGGAAGATGCTTGGTTTGGTGAAAGAAGATTATGTGATATGTTTCCTTTGGCTTAAGAAGCTTCAAGGACCAAGGAGTTTGTGGTGGCTAGTATGTATGAAGTTAGGGAAGGTAGTGTAAGGTGGCCGTTTATGTCTAGGCAAAGATATTCTCAAACCATTACAAGTGAAGTGTTATCAATATCTAATCTTATTTCTTCCATCTCTATTCAAGAAGGGGTTCTGGATACCCGAATTTGGGTTGATAGTGATCATGGTCAATATATGGTTAAGGATGGAATTAAAGACAATGACGATCAAGGTGTCCCGGATTATCCAACCAATGTTATTTGGAATAATGAGTACCCTCACAAAATCAATTTCTTTATTTGGCTTCTTTTTCATGATCGAGTAATGACGGCGGATAAACTTTTAAGAAGAGGTATGGATGTTTCTAGTGTATGTCGTTTTTGTGAGGAAGACAATGAATCGAGTACGCACTTGTTTTATGGTTGTTGGAGAATCTGGAGAATACGGTATTACTTTGTCGAAGGGTGCCACTTTGGATGGTCATACGACCCCACTGTCATTACATCATTGAAGAATTGGAAATTTAATTAGGGAGATGAAAGACTTAGTCGAATATGGAATAACATCCCGGTTGCTATATGGTGGTGTATATGGAAAGAGAGAAATGCAAGAACCTTCGAAAACAAAAAGAAAATTTTAGCAACCCTCATTAGAGATATCAAATTACAAGCGTTCTTTTGGGCCGAATCGAATACAAGAATGTTAGGGCTTACGGCAAATATGGTGATTTCTCTATGGGATTCATTATATCGGCTTCTGTAATTTTTTGTGGTTTTTTCTTGGGTAGCCGAATCCCCTTTCGGTTCTCCTTTTTTTTTTTTTT